>NC_070586.1:4995268-5017768 GCF_027409825.1 Scomber japonicus | reverse complement strand
CATATCTTATCTTATATCACATTTTATTTTGGAGTTCAAGGACCAACCACGTCTTTTTGTCTTTTAATTTGAAAGGATTTGGCCTTGAACTGAGGACATGACCTCAGTATCCTCCTTAGCTGCAGCCCTCCTACAGATGACATCAGCGTGACCCACTGAACTGTCCCGATGTGCTCTGGTAGAAATAATCAATAAGATAACAAAACGCTGTCTGGAAAAAAGTCATTAGAGATTATAACCTGATATGAACAACCTGGAAAAACAAGTGTGTGAGAACGACTCCGTGCTGTTAATGTTTTATAGCTGTAATAAAAAGATGAGCTCATAAATCATAATCCATAATCCTCACCTGGCTGTAGTGAGACTTCTTCCTCTCTAACTTGGAGTCTGAGTCGGTCTGGACCTGAGTCAGCAGAGTGTGGTCGAAGGTCTTTGACCTGCAAATCAACCGAGGATGCATTCATTTATTACACATAGGACATTAACTAAAGTAAAACATACTAATACTGACTTATACAACACTAAATAAACAGTTATAGCATGTATTATATAACTGTTTGATTGCCTGTGACCCTTTGCACTCTAATACAAGTGTACTTTAATTATATAACGCTACTTTTTACACTGCAGGACACCAAGTAACTTAAAGAAAATGTGACATATATCATATTAAAAGTAATGAAAGGGATATAAAACATTAATTAAAGAAACTTCTAATAGATAATACAGATCACCACAGATCATCACATAGTATTTAAGTTTAAAGTTGCATGAATCCATTAGTTTTAATCAGTTGTGTTAGATCTGGTTTCCTACCTGATTAAAACCGGCTTCCTCTTGCTGGAGAGCTCGTGCTGCTCGGGTTCGACGGCCTGCAGATGCTCGTTGCTCGGCCTCCCGTTCCTGTGACGTTGTTCCTCTGCCATGTTCTCTACGTCTGAGCTGCAGAGCGACAGGAAGCAAGCGCAGATATCACCTCTCTTATCTCTTATTAAGCAGCAAGTAGGAAGGACATGCAGTAATGGCCAATGCAGAGATAAAAGCCATCCTAAAGAGGCTCTGGGATCGTTTAGTACTGCCTTTCTTTATGTAAATTACAAAAGTGACATAACCTGAATGTTGAATGTATAGCAAGGATTTATATAAAGCATCAATTGACATAAAACATAATGATCTTAAAAGGTTATAATAAAATATAAGATAAAAAGAATCTAAAAAAAAAGAATAAAACATTAAAGTGGAGAGTAAAAGGAAGGAAGGAAGGAAGGAAGGAAAGAAGGTAGTAGGGAGGGAGGAAGGAAGGTAGGAGGGAGGAGAGGAGGAGAGAAGGAAGGAGGGAAGGAAAGAAAGTGGGAGGGAGGAAGGAAGGACAGAAGGAAGGAAGAAAGGGAGGAGGGAAGGAAAGAAAGTGGGAGGGAGGAAGGAAGGAAGGAAGGAAGAAAGGGGGATGGAGGAAGGAAGGAAGAAAGGGAGGAGGGAGGAAGGACAGACAGAAGGAAGGAAGGAAGGAAGGAAGGACAGAGGGAAGGAAGGAAGGACAGAGGAAAGAAGGAAGGAAGGAGGGAGGGAGGAAGGACAGACAGACAGACAGACAGAAGTAAGGAAGGGAGGAAAGAAGGAACCGTAAAACCAGACTGGTTCAATTTGACCCGGAAGGATGACACAAAGGTTAAAGTGGTAAGAGTGTAAATTACCTCTTTAAAAATGGGTCAATCAGAAGCGATAGATATTTTATAAATGGTTAAAACTGAAGCACCAGAGCACCAGAGGAAGAGATACTGTGACTTTTAGTTGCTTTTAGTTTTAGTTGTTGGATCCTACATTTCCCATAATGCAAGCTGATGGTGTCTTTTCATTTCATAAGTCAGGATTCATATTTGAGATTTGATATTTGATTTGCTGCCATCATTAGACAACTCTAGATGGTTGTATGATTGCAGAATTGATTAATTGATGGTTAAAACATTGTGCACTAACAATTAACATTATATAGATACATTTAGGTTTAATCACTTTGACTCTGGCTGATGTAAAACGTCCTTATTTTTTAACATTTTCTTGTATTTTTGTGTTAAGAATGACCAAATCGGATACATTGGCTCTTTCAGAAAAGTATGAAAATCCAAGATGTAACTTTAGAAGTGTGTTTGAATGTTATTTACAAGGTGATTTTTGTATTTATGATAAGACAATATGATGTGAAAGATCCTCCCTGCTAGCCCAAGCTGATAAACCTGATGACATCACTATAAACTGATTAAACTGACTCATCACTACACAACAAGACAGTATATATAATAAGTATTAAACATATCAAATGAACATCTGTAAACCAGTGTTAGACATCGACTGAAACCCTGACTTTGGTTAATTCAATATGAACTGGCTGGCTCTGTCAGTGTGTATTTTGGCACTTTTCCACTACACAGTTCCAGCACGACTCGCCTCAACTCGGTTTCTTTTGCGTCTCCACTAGGGATAGTACCTGGTACCTGCTACTTTTTTAGTACCTGCTCTGCTGAGGTTCCAAGCAAGCTGAGCCGATACTAAATGTGACGTCACCAGACTGCCGGCCTCTGATTGGTCAGAGAGTCTTTACTGGAAGAGTCATGAGCCGTCCCACACAAGAATCAAACCCGCCATTTTTAAATACTAACAACAGCGTTACAGCGATTCGGTTTCTCTTCTCTTTGCTTTGTGTGTGACAGAAAGCCTCATACAGCAGCAGGAAGGAAGGAAGAAAGGAAGGAAGGAAGGAGGGAAGGAAGGAAGTGTCTGTGACAGAAAGACACATACAGCAGCAGGAAGGAAGGAAGGAAGGAGGGAAGGAAGAAAGGGAGGAAGGACAGATGTAAGGAAGGACAGAAGGAAGGAAGGGAGGAAGGGAGGAAGGACAGATGTAAGGAAGGACAGAAGGAAGGAAGGAACGAAGAAAGGAAAAAAGGAAGGTAGGGAGAACAGATGGAAGAAAGGGAGGAAGGAAGGAAGGAAGGAAGAACAGAAGGAAGAAAGGGAGGAAGGAAGGAAGGAAGGAAGGAAGAACAGAAGGAAGAAAGGGAGGGAGGAAGGAAGGAAGAACATAAGGAAGAAAGGGAGGGAGGAAGGAAGGAAGAACAGAAGGAAGAAAGGGAGGAAGGAAGGAAGGAAGGAAGAACAGAAGGAAGAAAGGGAGGAAGGACAGATGTAAGGAAGGACAGAAGGAAGGAAGGGAGGAAGGACAGATGTAAGGAAGGACAGAAGGAAGGAAGGAACGAAGAAAGGAAAAAAGGAAGGTAGGGAGGACAGATGGAAGGAAGGAACGAAGAAAGGAAAAAAGGAAGGTAGGGAGGACAGATGGAAGGAAGGAAGGAAAAGAATACAGGATGGCAAGTGGGCCAGATCATACCCCTCGGTGGGCCGTATCTGGCCCACGGGCCACATGTTTGACACCCCTGCTCTACAGCTACAAACACCAAACACCGCTATCACTACTCACACTGATGCTTTATAATTCCCTTCTTTTCTTCCTTCTTCCTTCCTCCCTCCCTCCTTTCCTTCCTTGCCTCCTTCTCTCTTTCTTACCTCCCTCCTTCCTTCTTTCCTCCCTCCTTTCCTTCCTTCTTCCTGCCTTTCCTTCCTCCCTCCCTCCTTTCCTTCCTTCTTTCCTTCCTCCCTCCTTTCCTTCCTTCTTCCTTCCCTCCTTCCTTCTTTCCTTCCTCCCGTCTTCCTTCCTCCCTCCTTAATAATAAGAAGTGAAGGAAGGAAAGACAAAAAGGCAAAAGGAAGGAGGAAGAAAGGGAGGAAGGACAGACTGAAGGACAGACAGACAGTCGGAAGGAAGAAAAGAAGGAAGGAAGGAAGGGAGGAAGGAAGGAAGAACAGAAGGAAGAAAAGGAAGAAGGACAGATGGAAGGAAGGACAGAAGGAAGGAAGGAACGAAGAAAGGAAAAAAGGAAGGTAGGAAGGACAGATGGAAGGAAGGAATGAAGAATGGAAAAAAGGAAGGTAGGAAGGACAGATGGAAGGAAGGAAATAAGAAGGGAATGAAGGAAAGACAAAAAGGCAAAAGGAAGGAGGAAGAAAGGGAGGAAGGACAGACAGTGAAGGACAGACAGACAGAAGGAAGGAAGGGAGGAAGGACAGATGTAAGGAAGGACAGAAGGAACGAAGGAACGAAGAAAGGAAAAAAGGAAGGTAGGGAGAACAGATGGAAGGAAGGAACGAAGAAAGGAAAAAAGGAAGGTAGGGAGGACAGATGGAAGGAAGGAAGGAAAAGAATACAGGATGGCAAGTGGGCCAGATCGTACCCCTCGGTGGGCCGTATCTGGCCCACGGGCCGCATGTTTGACACCCCTGCTCTACAGCTACAAACACCAAACACAGCTATCACTACTCACACTGATGCTTTATAATTCCCTTCTTTTCTTCCTTCTTCCTTCCTCCCTCCCTCCTTTCCTTCCTTGCCTCCTTCTCTCTTTCTTACCTCCCTCCTTCCTTCTTTCCTGCCTTTCCTTCCTCCCTCCCTCCTTTCCTTCCTTCTTTCCTTCCTCCCTCCTTTCCTTCCTTCTTCCTTCCCTCCTTCCTTCTTTCCTTCCTCCCGTCTTCCTTCCTCCCTCCTTAATAATAAGAAGTGAAGGAAGGAAAGACAAAAAGGCAAAAGGAAGGAGGAAGAAAGGGAGGAAGGACAGACTGAAGGACAGACAGACAGTCTGGAGGACTGGAGGACAGATGGAAGGAAGGAAGGAAGGAAAAGAATACAGGATGGCAAGTGGGCCAGATCGTACCCCTCGGTGGGCCGTATCTGGCCCACGGGCCGCATGTTTGACACCCCTGCTCTACAGTTACAAACACCAAACACCACCATCACAGCTTTATAACCCAGACATATTCTCTTTGACTCTCTCCTCCAGTCAGAAACTCACTGATAATCTCTTTCTTCATGCTTTGTGGCTCCTCTGTTAGACTTCCTGGTATCCTCCTGAGACGTCTGCTGGTTCACACACTGCTCTGTCATCACGCTCCTCAGCTTTTCTTTTCTTTTTTTTTTTTTTTAAAACCGATCAAACACCCGTCGGTCCTGCTCTCCTCTCCTCTCCTGCTCTCCTCTCCTGTCTGTCTGCTACTGTGAGAGGACTGAGAGGTGAACTCAACACTCAACCCTCAACCTGCAGCTCGAGCTCCTCCACCTGCCTGCTGCGGGAGTGTCTGCTCGGCCTGCTGGTCTCACACAAAGTCACAGCCAATCAGACGGCAGGAAGCTATGGGTGTGTGTGTGTGTGTGTGTCAGTGTGTGTGTGAGTGACAGTGTGTGTGTTTAAACCTTTGATCAGTGACATTTAACTCAGCTTTGTTTGAAGACTAAAGTTTAGTGTGTTTTTCTTGCTCCTGTGTGTGTGTTCCTGTACTCACTCTGTTCTGTTCTGAGATATTTAACCCTTTATAGGACACTCATTGAAAGGAAGGGAGGAAGGAAGGAAGGATGGAAGGAAGGAAGGATGGTAGGGGGGAGGAAAGAAAGAGAGAAGGAGGGAGGGAGGGAGGAAGGGAAGAAAGAAGGAAGGAAGGAAGAAGAAAGGGGGATGGAGGAAGGAAAGAAGGAAGGAAGGACGGAGGAAGGAAAGAAGGAAGGGAGGAGAGAAGGAGGGAGGGAGGGAGGAAGGACAGATGGAGGGAAGGAAGAGAGAAGGAGGGAGGGAGGGAGGAAGGGAAGAAAGAAGGAAGGAAGGAAGAAGAAAGGGGGATGGAGGAAGGAAAGAAGGAAGGAAGGACGGAGGAAGGAAAGAAGGAAGGGAGGAGAGAAGGAGGGAGGAAGGAAGGATGGTAGGGGGGAGGGAAGAAAGAGAGAAGGAGGGAGGGAGGAAGGGAAGAAAGAAGGAAGGAAGAAGAAAGGTGGATGGAGGAAGGAAAGAAGGAAGGAAGGACGGAGGAAGGAAAGAAGGAAGGGAGGAGAGAAGGATGGAGGAAGGAAGGATGGTAGGGGGGGAGGAAAGAAAGAGAGAAGGAGGGAGGGAGGAAGGGAAGAAAGAAGGAAGGAAGAAGAAAGGGGGATGGAGGAAGGAAAGAAGGAAGGAAGGAAAGGAAGGAAGGAAGGACGGAGGAAATAAGGAACGAGGGAGGGAGAAAGGAAAAGAGGAAGGGAAGAAAGAAGGCAGGGAGGAAGGAAAGGAAGGAAGGAAGGATATTTTGGGATATTTACAGAAGTTACCAAATATAATTATTTGCCCAATAAAGGGTTAAGTCTTTTTTTTTTTACCCCAACAGGATGAAATCTGATTCCTTTTCCCCCCTTTGTTGATGTAATGATGTATTTATGTATTTTTTTTCTTTACAGCAGCAGATGAATCCAGGACAGGAGTGTCAGGTAGAGAAAACACCTCATATATCAGGTTACACCGCCTGACTGCAGCTCAAGTTATACTGTAACACACCAGTCAACTAAAAGACTCTGGACTCATGTGACCTCAGACAGAAGGAAGGAAGGAAGGACAGAAGGAAGGAAGGAAGGAAGGGAGGGAGGAAGGAATGACAGAAGGAATGAAGTGAGGAAGGAAGGGAGGAAGGACAGAAGGAAGGAAGGAAGGGAGGAAGGAATGACAGGAGGAATGAATTGAGGAAGGAAGGGAGGAAGGAATGAAGGAAGGAAGGACAGAAGGAAGGAAGGAAGGAAGGAAGGAAGGAAGGAAGGAAGGAAGGAAGGAAGGAGAATATATTAGAGGATTATGGTAAAAATGTCTAAGTGGTGTAACCATAAAAACTTCCTCATATATCAGGTTACACCGCCTGACTGCAGCTCAAGTTATAACACACCAGTCAACTAAAAGACTCTGGACTCATGTGACCTCAGACAGAAGGAAGGAAGGACAGAAGGAAGGAAGGAAGGAGGAAGGAAGGAAGGAAGGAAGGGAGGAAGGAAGGAAGGAAGGAAGGGAGGAAGGGAAGAAGAAAGGAAGGAAGGAAGGAAGGGAGGAAGGGAGGAAGGGAGGAAGCAAGAAGGGAGGAAGGAATGACGGAGGAATGAAGTGAGGACGGAAGGAAGGAAGGGAGGGACGGACAGATGGAAGGAAGAAAGGAAGGAAGGAAGGAAGGAAGGAAGGAAGGAAGGAAGGAAGGAAGGAAGGAAGGAGAATATATTAGGAAGTTTATGGTAAAAATGTCTAAGTGGTGTAACCATAAAAACTTTGGAAGGAAGGAAGGGAAAGGAGGGAGGAGGATGGTAGGGAGGAAGGAAGGAAGGACAGAAGGAAGGAAGGAAGGACAGAAGGAAGAAAGGAAGGAAGGAAGGGAGGAAGAAAGGAAGGAAGGGAGGAAGGAATGACAGAGGAATGAAGTGAGGAAGGAAGGAAGGAAGGGAGGACGGACAGAAGAATGAAGGAAGGAAGGACAGAAGGAAGGAAGGAAGGAAGGAGAATATATTAGAAGTTTATGGTAAAAATGTTATAAAAAAGTGGTGTAACCCATAAAACTTTGGAAGGAGGAAGGGAGGGAGGGAGGGAGGAAGGAAGGAAGGAAGGAAGGTAGTAGGAGGGAGGAAGGGAGGAAGGAAGGAAAGAATGACAGAGGAAAGAAGGAAGAGAGGAAGGTAGGGGGGAGGAAAGAAGAGAGGAGGGAGGAAGGAAGGAAGGAAGGAAGGAAGGAGGGAAGGAAGAAAGGAGGAAGTAAGAATGGAAGGAAGGAAGGAAGGAAGGTAATAGGGAGGGAGGAAGGGAGAAGGAAGGTAGGAGGAAGGAGAGGAGGAGAGAAGGAAGGGAGGAAGGAAGGAAAGAATGACAGAGGAAAGAAGGAAGAGAGGAAGGTAGGGGGGAGGAAAGAAAGAGAGAAGGAGGGAGGAAAGAAGGAAGGAAGGAGGGAAGGAAAGAAAGTGGGAGGGAGGAAAGAAGAGCAGAAGGAAGGAAGAAAGGGGGATGGAGGAAGGAAAGAAAGAAGGGAGGAAAGAGAGAGGAAGGAAAGAAAGAGAGAAGGAGGAAGGAAGGGAGGAAGGACAGACGGAAGGAAGAAAGGAAGGACAGAGGAAAGAAGGAAGGAAGGAGGGAGGAAGGGAGGACGGACAGACGGAGGGAGGAAGGAAGGAAGGACAGAGGAAAGAAAAAAGGAAGGAAGGAGGGAGGGAGGAAGGAAAGAAAGAAGGGAGGAAAGAGAGAGGAAGGAAAGAAAGAGAGAAGGAAGGAAGGGAGGAAAGAAGAAGAACATGTTTAAAAGCTGCCTAAAAACAGGGTCAAAGGTC
Source organism: Scomber japonicus (assembly GCF_027409825.1). Taxonomy (NCBI): domain Eukaryota; kingdom Metazoa; phylum Chordata; class Actinopteri; order Scombriformes; family Scombridae; genus Scomber; species Scomber japonicus. Next base: position 5,009,568 of record NC_070586.1, on the reverse strand, counting down.
AAAGGTCAAAGTTCATGTAGGTATACGTACTAGTAATGGAAGGTCAACATACAGAATTTAACCTGTAGGTGCTTTACATTCTCACGTGTGTGTGTTTGTCTGTGTGTGTGTGTGTGTGTGTGTGTGTCTGTGTGTGTGTGTGTGTGTGTGTGTTTGTCTGTGTGTGTGTGTGTGTGTGTGTGTGTGTAACCTGAGCTGGCTGATATCAGCTCTGGGTTACTCGGCCAAAGCACAAACATGTTGTCAAGTTTTTCTCTTTGTCTGTCCTTCAATTTCAATATTTTCTTTCTACACACACACACACACACACACACACACACACACACACACACACACACACACACACACACACACACACACACACTTGTATACTTGTGAGGCCCCTCAGTGTTATATATATAATACATTCCCCAACATCTAAACCTAATTTTAAAAGGACTAGTTCGACATTTTAATCACTTTCTCTACAAACCTCCTGAATGTAAATTAATGTATTTGGCAAATGAGCATATCAGTCAAATGTCTCGTCTGGCAGTATAATATCAGCCTTTTTCTTTCTTTGGTTAGATTTAAGTGACTTGAAATATGAGACGTCACATTTACTTTTTTAACATTTAACCGCAACATGATTGAGATTTTAAAACTCGTCTTAAAACCCATTTTTCTTCCTTGGCTCTCAACCGTGCATGAGACTCTGCTCCTGTTTTAGTGTTTTATGGTTTGTTTGTTTTTTAATTATTGTTTTATTGTTTTTAATTTGTTTTAAAAACAATAAACAATTATTTTAGCAAACACTTTGTTTCAGCTGTGAGATAAAATGTTTCCTTTCATCTGTTTAACCCTCCTGTTGTCCTCCAGTCAAGGAAGGAAGGGAGGATGGAGGAAGGAGAGAGGAAGGATGTAGGGGAGGAAGAAGGAAAAGGAAGGAGGGAGGAAGGAAAGAAGGAAGGGAGGGAGGAAGGAAGAGAGGGAGGATGGAAGGAGGAAGAAGGAAAGGAAGGAGGGGAGGAAAGAAGGAAGGAAGGAAGGAGGGAGGGAAGGAGGGAGGGAGGGAGGGGGGAAAGAAGAAAGGGAGGAAGGAAAGAAGGACAGAGGAAATAAGGAAGGAAGGAGGGAGGGAGGGAGGATGGAAGGAAGGGAGGAGGGGAGGAAGGACGGAGGAAAGGAAGGACGGTAGGAGGGAGGGAAGAAGAAAGGAGGGAGGGAGGGAGGGAGGGAGGGAGAAAGGAAAAGAGGAAGGAAGGAAAGAAGGACAGAGGAAAGAAGGAAGGAAGGAAGGAAGGAAGGAGGGAGGGGGGAAAGAAGAAAGGGAGGAAGGAAAGAAGGACAGAGGAAATAAGGAAGGAAGGAGAGAGGGAGGGAGGATGGAAGGAAGGGAGGAGGGGAGGAAGGACGGAGGAAAGGAAGGACGGTAGGAGGGAGGGAAGAAGAAAGGAGGGAGGGAGGGAGGGAGGGAGGGAGGGGGGAAAGAAGAAAGGGAGGAAGGAAAGAAGGACAGAGGAAATAAGGAAGGAAGGAGAGAGGGAGGGAGGATGGAAGGAAGGGAGGAGGGGAGGAAGGACAGGACGGTAGGAGGGAGGGAAGAAGAAAGGAGGGAGGGAGGGAGGGAGGGAGGGAGGGAGGGAGGGAGGGAGGGAGAAAGGAAAAGAGGAAGGAAGGAAAGAAGGACAGAGGAAAGAAGGAAGGAAGGAAGGAAGGAAGGAGGGAGGGAGGATGGAAGGAAGGGAGGAGGGGAGGAGGGAAGGAAGGAAGGAGGAAAGACGGAGGAAAGAAGGAAGGACGGAGGGAGGGAGGAAGGAAAGAGAGAAGGAAGGAAGGAAGGAAGACTGCAGTATTTCCTCCACTTCCTCCTCATCAAACTAACTGATGCAAACATCTGTCTGTTTTATGCTCTTTGTCACTGAGGTTGTTCATATTTGCATATCTGGGGTCAGATTGTGGTTCTGGTGGATTTGAGAGCTTCTTATTTCCAGTAAAGAAGTGAAATCCTGCTTCTGCTTGAATGGATGAACTGAAAGACTGTGTGTGTGTGTGTGTGTGTGTCTCTGTGTGTGTATATTTTAAAAGCTTTAAATCATGTAAATATATTCCAGCAGAGCTCCAGAACAGAAATATACAAATATAGAAATATAAAGTATTCAGCCTCTTGGATGTTTTCCCCTTTTATTGCTTTTATAAACTGAATCATGGTCGATATAATTTGGCATTAAAATCAAAGTGAATATAGATTTATACAAAGTAATGTCAGTTAATTAAAAATATATAATGTATAATAGTCTCCTTTAATCTAAACCTATAACTCTAAACATCCTTTTAACCTTCATGTCGTCCTTCCTTCCTTCCTTCCTCCCTCCTTCTCTCTTTCTTTCCTTCCTCTCTCTTTCCTCCCTTCCCTCTTTCTTTCTCTTCTTCCTTCCTTCCTTCCTCCTTTCCTTCCTTGTCTTTTTCTTTAACCCTCCTGTTGTCCTCAGGTCAAGGAAGGAAGGAAGGGAGGAAGGAAGGAAGGACGGAAGGAAGGAAGGAACAGTCAAAAGAGAGATGGGGTCAATTTGACCCAGGAGGACATATATACATATAACCCACGTGTGTGTGTGTGTGTGTGTGTGTGTGTGTGTGTGTGTGTGTGTGTGTGTGTAACTAGTGTTTGCACTCAGTGTGTAAACAGAAGAAGAAGAACTTTGAAACACAAACACTGTATGAAGTGCAGCTCTCAGCGTGTTTTCACTCTCAGAGAGGAGCAGCTGGACTTACTGCCATTACCAAAGAATTTATACTCCAGGTCAAGGAAGGGAGGAAGGAAGGAAGGAAGGAAAGGAGTAAGGAAGGAAGGAAAAGAGGGAGGAATGAAGGAAGGAAGGAGGGAGGGAGGGAGGAAAGGATTAAAGAAGGAAGGAAGGAAGCAGGGATGGAGGGAGGAAGGAAGGAAAGGAGTAAGGAAGGAAGGAAAAGAGGGAGGAAGGAAGGAAGGAAGGAAGGGAGGGAGGAAGGAAGGAAGGAAGCAGGGATGGAGGGAGGAAAGAAGGAAAGAAGGAAGGAAGGAAAAGGAGAAGGAAGGAAGGAAGGAATTGACCCCAAATTGACCCCATCTGTTTTGACTGTTCCTTCATTGCTTCTGTCCTTCCATCCTCCATCCTTCTTTCCTTCCTCCCTCCTTCTCTCTTTCATTCCTCCCTCCTACCTTCCTTATTTCCTCCTTCCTCCCCCCTTCTTTCCTTCCTCCACCCTTCTCTCTTTCATTCCTCCCCCCTACCTTCCATCTTTCCTCTGTCCTTCTTTCCTCTCTTCCTTTCTTCCATCACACCACCTCACACTAGTTCACTGGAAACACCGAGCAGTGACGTTGTAGCTGATGCATTTGAAGATTACGCTTTTTAAATGGGAGTAAATTAGAGCCAGGGATTTTTTTTGGAGGTAGCATCTAGTGGCCATTTGTGGTATTGCACTTTAAAGGTAATTGAGCCTCAAGCCGTGTTAGTTGCAGCTTGTTCTGAATGCATGAACACCTCAATGAGTCAACGTGTGCTTTGGGCCACAAAACTAGGGGAACCACATCTTTACAGAGAACATCAGAGCTACTAACAACCTGTCCTGCAGCATTTTCTGAAAGCAAAGATTCTCACTCACTTTAGAAAATGAGCTCCTGTCAAAGAAAACTTCTGCAGTGTCTCGTCCTCAGATGTGAGAAGACATTTCTTACTGATTGTGTTAACTACATGAAAACAGCTCCACTTAGCTGGATAGGAGAGAGAGAGAGAGAGGAAGGAGAGGAGAGAGAGGAGAGGAGAGGAGAGAGAGAGAGAGGAAGGAGGGGAGAGAGAGAGGGAGGAAGGAGAGGAGAGAGAGGAAGGAGAGGAGAGAGAGGAGAGGAGAGGAGAGAGAGAGAGAGGAAGGAGGGGAGAGAGAGAGGGAGGAAGGAGAGGAGAGAGAGGAAGGATAGGAGAGAGAGAGGAAGGAGAGGAGAGAGAGAGAGAGAGGAGAGAGAGGAAGGAGAGCAGAGAGAGAGGAGAGGGAGGAAGGAGAGGAGAGAGAGAGGAGAGAGAGGAAGGAGAGGAGAGAGAGAGAGAGAGAGAGAGGAGAGAGAGGAAAGAGAGGAGAGGAGAGGAGAGGAAGGAGAGGAAGGAGAGGAAAGAGAGGAGAGGAAGGAGAGGAGAGAGAGGAGAGGAGAGAGAGGAAGGAGAGGAGAGAGAGAGAGGAAGGAGAGGAGAGAGAGAGAGGAAGGAGAGAGAGGAAGAGGAGGAGAGGAGAGAGAGGAAGGAGAGGAGAGGAGAGAGAGAGAGAGAGAGGAAGGAGAGGAGAGAGACAGAGAGGAGAGGAAAGGAGAGGAGAGAGAGGAAGGAGAGGAGAGAGAGAAAGGAGAGGAGAGGAGAGGAGAGGAGAGAGGAGAGGAAGGAGAGGAGAGAGAGGAAGGAGCTCTCCTCTCTCTCTCTCCCTCTCTCTCCTCTCCTTCCTCTCTCTCCTCTCTCCTTCCTCTCTCTCCTCTTCCCCTTCCTCTCTCTCCTCTCCTTCCTTCCTCTCTCCTTCCTCTCTCTCCTCTCCTTCCTCTCCTCTCCTCTATCCTTCCTTTCTCTCCTCTCAACCCCAACCAGTCGAGGCAGATGTTCTCCCACTCTGAGTCTGGTTCTGAGGTTACTTCCTGTTAAAAGGGAGTTTTTTCTCTCCACTGTGTCTCATGTGGGAATGTTGGGTCTCTTTAAAGTTAAAACCTGAAGAGTTTGGTTTAGAACCTGCTCTATGTGGAAAGAGCCTTGAGATAACTCTGTTGTGATTTGACGCTATACAAATAAAGATTGATTGATTGAAACGCTACAGGACTGGATGCTTAATATCAAACCCCTTGTCAGATTTTAGAAGAAAAGGACCTTTAACTTGAGAAAAAATAGACATTTCTTACCGGTGATTTCTTACCTTCCTTCCTTCCATTTGTCCTTCCTCCCTTCCTGTCATCTTTCCTTCCTGTCTTTTTTCCTTCCTTCCTTCCTTGCTCCCTTCCTTCCATCTGTCCTTCCTTCCTTCCATCTTTCCTTCCTGTATTCTTTTCCTTCCTTCATTCCTTCCTCCCTTTCATCTTTCCTTCCTGTCCTTTTTTCCAACCTTTCCATTCTTTTCTTTCTTCCCTCCTCATTTATTCTTTCCTTCCTTCCATCTGTCTTCCCTTTCTTCTCCTTCTCTTTCCTTCCTTCCTTCCTTCCATTTGTCCTTCCTCCCTTCCTGTCATCTTTCCTTCCTGTCTTTTTTCCTTCCTTCCTTCCTTCCTTGCTCCCTTCCTTCCATCTGTCCTTCCTTCCTTCCATCTTTCCTTCCTGTATTCTTTTCCTTCCTTCCACCTTTCTTTCCTCCCTTCCTGTCTTTTTTTCCTTCCTTCCATCTTTCCTTCCTGTATTCTTTTCCTTCCTTCATTCCTTCCTCCCTTTCATCTTTCCTTCCTGTCCTTTTTTCCAACCTTTCCATTCTTTTCTTTCTTCCCTCCTCATTTATTCTTTCCTTCCTTCCATCTGTCTTCCCTTTCTTCTCCTTCTCTTTCCTTCCTTCCTTCCTTCCATTTGTCCTTCCTCCCTTCCTGTCATCTTTCCTTCCTGTCTTTTTTCCTTCCTTCCTTCCTTCCTTGCTCCCTTCCTTCCATCTGTCCTTCCTTCCTTCCATCTTTCCTTCTTGTATTCTTTTCCTTCCTTCCACCTTTCTTTCCTCCCTTCCTGTCTTTTTTTCCTTCCTTCCATCTTTCCTTCCTGTATTCTTTTCCTTCCTTCATTCCTTCCTCCCTTTCATCTTTCCTTCCTGTCCTTTTTTCCAACCTTTCCATTCTTTTCTTTCTTCCCTCCTCATTTATTCTTTCCTTCCTTCCATCTGTCTTCCCTTTCTTCTCCTTCTCTTTCCTTCCTTCCTTCCTTCCTTCCATTTGTCCTTCCTCCCTTCCTGTCATCTTTCCTTCCTGTCTTTTTTCCTTCCTTCCTTCCTTCCTTGCTCCCTTCCTTCCAACTGTCCTTCCTTCCTTCCATCTTTCCTTCCTGTATTCTTTTCCTTCCTTCCACCTTTCTTTCCTCCCTTCCTGTCTTTTTTTCCTTCCTTCCATCTTTCCTTCCTGTATTCTTTTCCTTCCTTCATTCCTTCCTCCCTTTCATCTTTCCTTCCTGTCCTTTTTTCCAACCTTTCCATTCTTTTCTTTCTTCCCTCCTCATTTATTATTTCCTTCCTTCCATCTGTCTTCCCTTTCTTCTCCTTCTCTTTCCTTCCTTCCTTCCTTCCATTTGTCCTTCCTCCCTTCCTGTCATCTTTCCTTCCTGTCTTTTTTTCCTTCCTTCCTTCCTTCCTTGCTCCCTTCCTTCCAACTGTCCTTCCTTCCTGTATTCTTTTCCTTCCTTCCACCTTTCCTTCTTTCATTCCTTCCTCCCTTTCATCTTTCCTATAGAAATAGACATTTCTTACCGGTGATGTCCATCAGTGTTGGACGGAGAACGGGAATATTTGGACATGGTGTTTCTTCTTGTGAATTGATAGAAGTCGTTGGTGTTGTAGTTCTCCATCGCAACAGAAGTCACTTCACGCTTCACACAGGAAAACCTGAGTCTCGCCGAGTTCAGAACTTCTATCTGGAGTTAGCTGACTGCACCTCCTTCTAGTCCATGTTATATGTTATATGCTCCACGTGTGCAGTATTTGTCTGAACTATATACACAGTGCTGGACACATGAGGGGTAAAGAATGACACACGCCTCCTTTTCCTATGTAAACCAAACATTACCTTACATGTCTGTGGTTGGCTTTACGTCGGCTCTGTTTGTTTGGTTTGAGTGTGAGTGTACAGAGTGTGACTAAAACATACCGTCAGCATTTCTCTGAATCTACATCCTGCCCTACATCTTTTATCAGCCACTCTGGTCACTGACTGACAAGCCGACTGTGTTTTTCACTGACGGTGCAAAAACAAAAAAACAGAAAACTCCAATTTCCATTTGGGAAATGTCCGACAGGTCAAAGGCAGAGATGTCTTACAGTGAATATTTTTGGAGGGGAAACAGTTCACCCAAGCTGTAATTATATGCTTTGGCTTCTATGTTTAAGATCAAACTCTCTCCTGTTAGTAATTATCTGTAGCTATAACCTAATGACACTTATTAACACTATATTGCATTAAATAGCAATAATGAGCAAGAAAATGTTTCCCAAGATGCTTTAAACTATGGGCTAACATTAGCTGGTTAGTAGGCCTGGCTATCATTTTAAAATTTATGATATTACTACTATTACTACACAGTTCCGGCACGACTCGACTCGACTCGACTCGACTCGTTTTTTTTGTGTTTCCACTAGGGATAGTACCTGCTACTGTTTAGTACCTGCTCTGCTGAGCTTCCAAGCGAGCCGAGCCAATACTAAATGTGATGTCATAAGACTGCTGGCCGCTGATTGGTCAGAAGAGTTGTCGCTGGAAGAGTCATGAGCCGTCCCACACAAGAATCAAACCCATAATGGAAAAAGTCGTTCCTGGGACCGAGTCGAGCCGAGTAGTGCTGGAACTGTGTAGTGGAAAAGCGCCATATCATGGCTTGAGGTTGCAGCCATTGTGGAAGAATGGCCTGCCTTAAAGTGCCACTGATGCTCTGACTCCTGTTCAAAAAGCCTTTTAATGATTAATTATGGTCTCAATCTCTAAATTCAGGCAGTTTAATTAGTGTGCTGGTGGTGACTTTAGAATTTATTGCTCTGTTATTATGATTTTCAGCCTTATAGTAGCTTTGATGATCTGCTGTGAGGGCGTTAACTGACAGCTAGCTCACCTGCTCCAGGACTCACTCTGAGCCGAACTACTGTAACAATATTAAACTTGATGATGTTACCTGACCTGGTTAGCTGAAGTGTGCACCGAGGTAGTGGAGCGTATTTCCAGAGAGTGAAAGGCAACACATGCTGGCTCCAAACGGAAAAAGATGGCGCTGACGATGAGCCAAGTGATGACTTGTATCCTGCATGTTTAACACAAACAGAAAACAGATTTAAGTAGTTAGCGTAAACACATTGGACATATTTGTTTAAAGACCGTGTAAAGTGAATTCAAACATTTTCTTCTAAACACATTAAATAGGTCATAAATGTATTTCTAAAAAAGGTGTAAAAAGCATTTCAACCATTTAGATTTGAATTGTGGAGCTAGGCTTCACAAACTGTGTTTCAAGATTTCTGTGTTCAGGATTTAGTGATTAGCATAAACCCGCCCCTGCTGCTGTAGAGGTAGAAATACATTCAGCACATACTACTACTACTACAGTCTACAGTTAGCCAGTTAGCAGAGCTAGCCGCTGAGTTAGCAGCTGAGTTAGCCACCAAGCTAGCCGCCGAGCTAGCAGCCGAGTTAGCAGCAGAAAGCTCTCAGATGTAGCGTCCATGTTTCTGGTAGAGGTGGTGACTTTGATTGACAGGTGACACTTGGTAGGGGGCGGGTCTTCAGTGTTTGGGAGCAGAGAAAGAGGCTGATTTTTACACAACTTTGAAGCCTAATTTCATATATTTGGCGATTTTTCTTAATCATTCAAATTTGGCAGGGTGGTTAACAACACACTTTTCTGTGGTATGTCAAACTCAGAACACATATTTATTCTTACTTTACACAAACTTTAAAGCATTTCTTGCAGCAGAGCATCAGAAGTAATCATCCTCACAGTGAAGTTTTTGGTTTTTGTCATATTCAGGTAGCAGCAAAGTAGGTCAAACTTTCATTTTCAAACACATTTTCAAACACATTTTCAGGCTTGGACTTGGACCAGTAGGCACTCACCACACCTGTGAGTATGACTCGGGTGATATCAGCGAAATTGGGCCATCAGGTAAAATGGGCCATTTAAGGTTTGAGCCTCTTCGCTCTTTAAAAGTTGACTGCAAAGTATTTCAAACTGTTGCCACAACTATTAGTCCTTCAGTGACGAGTCTGCTGATTCTTTATGTCTGGTTAATGTTTTTAGTAGGGCTGTCAAACGATTAATTTTTTAAATCGAGATTAATCGCAGAATTTCCATAGTTAATTGCGATTAATGGCGTTTTGAATTGCATGTTTAAAATCCTGTTATTTTCCATTTGAAGGCAGTTTTAAGCCCATAATGTAAAGCATTTCTTACCAGAGTGTCTTAACTGGGAATCAATCACGGCTCTGCTGCGACTCCCACACTCCAAAATGGTCCTTTGGTGGAGCTGAGGCTGGCTTGGCTGCACCTGGGTGTTTAGCGTGGAGGTGCTAACTCAAACTCCACGTACTCCGGTGGTAGTTAAACTCCGTTTGACACAGGTTGCATTTTACTTTTGACTTGTCAACTGAAGCGTCTGGAAGTGTTTTAAAGTTAAACAAGCCGTTCAAAAGTCCAGTAGCTCTCTTACTTTCCATCAGCGCGGTAGGTTTACTGCAGGAGGCCACTTCAAAGCATAGCGCTACAGCTAGAGGAGCCGTCTACGGGAGGGAAGGAAAGGAGGAAGGAAGGAAGGAAGGAAGGAAGGAAGGAAGGGAAGAGAAGACAGATGGAAGGAAGAGAAGATCAGAAGGAAGGAAGGAAGGAAGGAAAAGAAGACAAGGAGGAAGGGAGAAAGGAAGGTAGGAAGGACAGACGGAAGGAAGGAGAAGAGGGATAAGAAAGAAGAGAAGACCGGAGGGAGGGAAGGAAGGCAGGAAGGAAGGAAGGAAGGAAGGAAGGAAGAGAAGACAAGGAGGAAGGGAGAAAGAAAGGTAGGAAGGGCAGACGGAAGGAAGGAGAAGAGGGATAAGAAAGAAGAGAAGACCGGAGGGAAGGAATGAAGGAAGGAAGAGAAGACAAGGAGGAAGGGAGAAAGAAAGGTAGGAAGGGCAGACGGAAGGAAGGAGAAGAGGGATAAGAAAGGAGAGAAGACCGGAGGGAAGGAAGGAAGGAAGAGAAGACAAGGAGGAAGGGAGAAAGAAAGGAAGGAAGGACAGATAGAAGGAAGGAAGGAAAAGAGGAAGAAGGAAACTGGTTACGGTAGGTTTACTGCAGGAGGCCACTTCAAAGCATAGCGCTACAGCTAGAGGAGCCGTCTACGGAGGAGTAGAAGGGACAAAAAGGCTTGCAACATTAAAATGCGATTTATAAAAAATTAATGCGTTATGGATTGCATTAATCTAATCGCGATTAATGCATTAACTCTGACAGCCCAAGTATTTAGTTAAAAGATAAGGCTGATTATATACTTTCCTTTTACAATTTTAAACCAGAAATGCCAATTATTCGCCATATTTACAGATTTACAGTATCTTAATTGTCCTCAAATGTGACAATGTGATGCTTTTCTGTCGTATGATAATGAAGTGAAATGAATATCTTTGGTTTTTTGGACAGTTAGTAGGACAGCGATGTCCCGTGGGAAGTGATCACAGGCTTTATATTCACTATTTTATGACACATTATTGACAATATTTATTTGATAATGAAAATAATTGTGGGTGTGTGAACAAAGAAGAGCAGTTGGCAGTGCTCGAGGGTCCTGTGGGAGATAGATAATAAATTAGATCCAAGACAAAGTATTACTCAATCCTGGCAGACAAACAGATTATTATATCAGACTCCAAATGTTAGTATATTTGTTTCCTGCCTTTGAAAAATGCCTTTTTTCTAATGTACCTAATGTCTCTATGTTCTCTTTTGAATTGTCTAAATCAGGGGTGTCAAACATGCGGCCCGTGGGTCGAGAAGCGGCCCGCCGAGGGGTCCAATTCGGCCCACTTTCCTTCCTGTCTTTTTTCCTTCCTTCCTTCCTTCCATTTGTCCTTCCTCCTTCCATCTTTCCTTCCTGTAGAGGGGGAGAGAGAGAGAGAGAGAGGAGAGAGAGAGAGAGAGAGAGAGAGAGCGAGAGAGAGAGAGACAGAGGGAGATAGAGAGAGAGAGGGAGGGAGAAAGGGAGAGAGAGAGGGAGAGAGAAAGAGAGAGAAAGGGAGAGAGAAAGAGAGAGAAAGGGAGAGAGAGAGCGAGGGAGGGAGAGAGAGAGACAGAGAGAGACAGGGAGAGAGAGAGAGAAAGAGGGAGAGAGAAAGAGAGAGAAAGGGAGAGAGCGAGGGAGGGAGAGAGAGAGACAGAGAGAGACAGGGAGAGAGAGATGAGAAAGAAGGGAGAGAGACAGAGAGAGAGAGAGAGAGAGTGAGATAGATAGATAGGGAGAGAGAGAGAGAGAGAGAGAGAGAGAGAGAGAGAGAGAGAGAGAGAGAGTAAGGGAGAGCGAGAGAGAGATAGAGATAGAGGAGAGAGACAGAGGAAGCAGTTTAAAATAAGTCGTCTAGAGAGAGAGAGATTTCTTTCTTTGAATATGTCTCCATCACATTAGCAGCAGCTGAGTGACAATAAAACTGTGATTTACACATTTGATGTTGAACAATTTACAAGTAAAACCGCCTCCTGAGACCAATCAGAGAGAATCAGTGGAAAATCAACGCAGCAGCGCCCCCGTGTGGCCGAACTGTGAAATGACTCAATCTTTTTCTTTTTTTCCCCCCTCCTCAATATAAAAAAAATCTCATTTGTGGCTTCAGATATTAGTAGTGTGTGTGTGTGTGTGTGTGTGTGTGTGTGTGTGTGTGTGTGTGTGTGTGCGTGTGTGTGTGTAAAAACAAAAAAAAGCAAAAATAATCTTTATATTACTTATTTTAAAATGGGAAATGATCCGATTTTTAGTGTAAATTCAGACGTATCTGTGTGTTTTGTATGACTCCATCACACCTTCTAACCCCCCCCCCCCCCCCCCCCCCCCCCCCCCCAACCCGGAAAGATATATTAATACATAGTATAAATAGTATAGTATAATAATAATAATGGTTCAGAATAAACAATCGCAGATTTCTACCCTGAGCTCTGAGAAAGTTAATGAACCCTGAGAGACAGATTATATATTAATGACACAACTATCTAAAGTACATTAAAGCTGTTCAAATAAAAACCATTTGAACCTGTAGCATAAATGTTTGTCCCAATAATGTTATTAATAATATTGGGGGAAGTATTACATTATTAGATTCTGCATAAATAAAGTTAACCCAATAATGTAATAATCTCTAATAATAATGTTAATGTAATCATTTATTACATCATTATAGGGGAAAAGCACTTTATTGCATGATCAGGTTTTTTTTATTAATTGAGTTATGAGGTTTTATTTATTACATTATTGGGATATTTATCACATTATCAGATTCTACAGGGCTCCAAAAATCATTTAAGTCATATAAAAATCATTTTAAGGGGAAAAAAACAGTAATTTATTTATTTTTAGGGGTGCTGGGATCATATTTAGGGTGCTAGAGCATCTGTAAAGCAGGCCTGATCCAGCAGCATGTTGTGTGCACACTGCGGCTGGCTGGCTGCGCTGACAATGACTTGAATGCTGATTATTGTGGAGATCGACAAAGGAGACAAGGAAAGGAGGAGATGAACCGTTTCCTGAGAGCTGAGGAGAATGGAGGGCTGCTGACGGACTGCAGGGAGCTGTCACACAACCACACAGCCTCATCCTCCTCCTCCTCCTCCTCCATCTCCATCACCTACTCCTCCTCCTCTTCCTCCTCCTCCTCCTCCTCCTCTTCCTCCTCCTCCTCTTCCAGCGCCGCTGGCTCAGCCGACAGAGACGCGGCCCTGCCCCTCGCTCCAGACCCGGGGACCTGTCGGCGGTGGCAGCGGCGGGTCGGAGCCGAGGTGTGGAGATGCTTTCAGCGGTCAGCAGAGACGTGGAGGGCGGTGGCGGCGGCTGCGGACGGCGGAGGAACCGGCACCGGCAACACCAACAACAACAATAATAATAATAAACTGCGTCTCCGAAGTGACCACGGCCTCTCCTTCTGCGACATGCACCAAAGGCAAGGAGGAGAGGAAAGGGAAAAACGTGATCCGGGGCTGGAAGAGGGAGAGGGAGAGGGAGCGGGAGCGGGAAACGGGAGAGAGACAGGGAGAGAGGAGAGGGTCCTCCTGTCCGGACGAGGAAGGAGAAGCCCGGCGATGGCTGCGCGTCTCCTCCTCCTCCTCCCTCCGTCTTCCTCTCATCATCGTTGCGCCCTGCCCGAGCATCATCTGTGCCGAGACGGCCCCGGACCCGGACACTGCCACTGCCTCCAGGACTCTCCAGGATCATGGGGGATAACAGCAGCAGCATCAGCAGCACCGGGCAAGTGGCCACGGCAACAATATCAACAATAACAATAATAATAATAATACTTCTAGCAGCGGGAGTAACGGCGCCAATAAAAGCACCGGATCTCTGGATTGTGGAGTTAAAGCAGCGGCGGTGCTATTGTTGTCAGACGGCAGCATGACGACACGCCGTCCGCCAAGAAACACAGAGGAGCGGAGAAGGTAAGCTGCTATTTTATTGTCTGGAGGCAAAAATAATTAAACACACACACACACACACACACACACACACACCACAGCAGCAGCCATAACAATGATAAATAAACAACACACACACACACACACACACCTGCAGCTGATCTGTGCGTAAAACACGTCCCCAGACTGTTTATACATGAAAAGGGAGAAAAGGAAGGAAGGAAGGAGAGAAGGAAATGTGATTTTTAAAAAATATATATTCAGAGCACACACACACACACACACACACACACACACACACACACACACACACACACATAGAGAGTCTGTCAGATGCAGGTGTGAAGGCCCCACAAAGAAGCCTGTACAGCAGCAGCAGACACACACACACACACACACACACACACACACACACACACGACACACACACACACACTCACACACACACACACACACACACACACACACACACACAGCAGGAATGTTTAAATGGATGGATGGATGGATGGAATGGATGGATGGATGGATGGGATGGATGGATGGAGATGGAGGGATGACCGGCCCTGCCTGCCTGCCACATGATATTTATTCTCTATTGTTGTTGCTCGTGGCTGGTGTCATTGTTCCTATCTGTGTGTGTGTGTGTGTGTGTGTGTGTGTGTGTGTGTGTGTGTGTTGTGTGTCTGCTGATATTTACCATGCTGGATGTACAGAGAAGGATTTTTTGTCTTTTTTTTTTTTTTTGAGGGAAGAAGGAGAAGGAGGAGGAGGAGGAGGAGGGGGAGAGGAAGCAGCAGCATCAGCAGCAGCAGCAGCAGTAGTAGTGTGTCCTGTCCTCCATCTCCATCCTCCTCATCCTCCTCTTCTTCTTTCTCCTTCTTCTATCGGAAGCATTGAATCCAAACCTCGGAGATTAAGAGGAGGAACTATTTCCGTGTGTGGCTGCAACTCAGCAAGCAGCAGGCGTGAGAGAATACAAATTAACCTCCTATTTTCTTTTTT
>NC_070586.1:4988380-4994768 GCF_027409825.1 Scomber japonicus | reverse complement strand
CTCTTGTCTTCCTGACTCATTGATCCTTTATTCTGACTGAGGTTTGTGTTAGTTCAAAAAATCCTGTTGTCCTCTCTTCCTTCTGTCCTACTTTCCTTCCCTCCTTCCTACCTTCCTACCTCCCTCTGTCCTTCTTTTCTTCCCTTCTACCTTCCTTCTGTCCTTCTTTTCTTCCCTCCTACCTTCCTTCTGTCCTTCTTTTCTTCCCTGCTACCTTCCTTCTGTCCTTCTTTGATCCCTCCTTCCTTCATTCCTTCCCTTCATTTTGTCCTTCCTTCCTTCCCTCCTTCCTCTCTCCTTCCCCTTCCTTTTGTCCTTCCTTCCTTCCCTCCTTCCTCTCTCCCTCCCGTTCTTCCTTCCTTCCTTCCTCCCCTTCCTCCCTTTCACCCTTCCCTCCTTCCCTTCCTTCTTCCTCCCTTCCTGCCATCGCCTCATCTCTCCATCCTCTAACTGCAGAGAGAAGAGAGTTTGTTTAGTTGAATATGTTACTCTTGTCTTCCTGACTCATTGATCCTTTATCTGACTGAGGTTTGTGTTAGTTCAAAAAAATCCTGTTGTCCTCCTTTCCTTCTGTCCTACTTTCCTTCCCTCCTTCCTACCTTCCCTTCTACCTTCCTTTTTCTTCCTTCTGTCCTTCTTTCCTTCCCTTCTACCTTCCTTCTGTCCTTCTTTTCTTCCCTGCTACCTTCCTTCTGTCCTTCTTTTGATCCCTCCTTCCTTCCTCCTTTCCTTCCCTCCCTCCTTCTCTCCCTCCTTCCACCCCCCTCCCCTCCCCTCCTCCCTCCCTCCCTCCCCCCCTACCTTCCTTCCTTCCCTCCTTTCCTTCCTTCTTCCTCCATCCTAGCAGCAGCAGAGACTGCAGAGAGAAGAGAGTTTGTTTAGTTGAATATGTTACTCTTGTCTTCCTGACTCATTGATCCTTTATCTGACTGAGGTTTGTGTTAGTTCAAAAAATCCATGGCCTCGGCCTCGGCTCTGGAATATCAGTAGCTAAACTGAGCTGAGTATTGATGAATGTATGGAGCTGTCCGAGGTGCTGAAGTAGCAGAGAGACTTATAATGTGATGTTGTGTATTTGTCACAACCTTTCTGTCGGGTTTCATCTTGGATCTATTTTATTCTTTATACACACACACACACACACACACACACACACACACACACACACACACACACACACACACACACACACACACACACACACACACACACACACACACACACACACACACACACACACACACTAAAAATACTGATGTGGGCCGGATTATTAAAAAAGATGGAAGGAATGAAGAGAGGGAGGAAGGAGTCAAGGAGTGAGGAAGGAAGGAAAGGAAAGAAAAGGAGGGAGGAAGGAAGAAGAGAAGACAGCAAGGAAGGAAGGAAGGAAGGAAGGAAGGAAGGAAGGAAGGAAGGAAGGAAGGAAGGATGGAAGGAAGGATGGAAGGAATGAAGGAAAGACGACAGGAAGGAAAGTTGGAAGGAAGGAAAGACAACAGGAAGGAAAGATGGAAGGAAGGAAGGAAGGACGGAAAGAAGACAGTAAGGAAAGATGGAAGGAAGGAAGGAAGAAAGGAAGGACAAAAGGAAGGAAGGAAAAGAAGGAAGGGAGGGAGGAAGGAGTCAAGGAGTGAGGAAGGAAGGAAGTAATTAAGTAACAAAATGAAAAGAAGGACGGAGCTGTCCGTGGGTGCTGAAGTAGCAGACAGACTTATAATGTGATGCTGTGTCTGTCGGGTTTCATCTTGGATCTATATTATTCTTTCTATACACACACACTATAACTCTCTCTCTCTCTCTCTCTCTCTCTCTCTCCCCTCTCTCTCTCCCTCTCTCATATTGCAGCCTATAGACTGTATAGTGGCGTCACCTTCATATGATCAAAGAGTCAAGTAGCAGTGTGTAGTGGAGGGAAGATCAAGAGGGATCACAGAGACGCGCTGCTACCTGCAGTATTGCTGTATTTTATAATCATGGTGGAGCATCTGTGCTGCTGAAATACACACACACACACACACACCTCACACACACACACACACTCACACACACCACACACACACACACACACACACACACACACACAGACTGAAACACACCTCTAAAACTACATATCTTTAACCCTTTATTGGGCAAATAATTATATTTTGGTAACTTCTGTAAATACCCAAAATATCTTTCCTTCCTCTTCTTTCCTTCCTTTCCTTCCTCCTGCCTTCTTTCTTCCCTTCCTCTTTTCCTTTCTCCCTCCCTCGTTCCTTATTTCCTCCGTCCTTCCTTCCTTTCCTTCCTTTCATCTGTCCTCCTCCCTCCCCTCCTTCTCTCCTCCCCTTCCTTCTTTCCTTCCTCCCTTCCTTTCCTTCCTTCCTTCTTCCTTCCATCTGTTCTTCCTCCCTCCCTCCTTCTCTCCTCCCTTCCTTCTTTCCTTCCTCCCTTCCCTTTCCTTCCTTCCTTCCTTCCTTCCATCTGTTCTTCCTCCCTCCCTCCTTCTCTCCTCCCTTCCTTCTTTCCTTCCTCCATCCCCCTCTTTCCTCCCACTACCTTCCTTCCTTCCTTCTTTCCTCTGTCCTTCCTTCCTTTCTTTCCTGCCCCCTACCTTCCTTCCTTCCTTCTTTCCTCCGTCCTTCCTTCCCTTTCCTTCCTTCCTCCCTCCCTCCCCTCCTTCCTTCCCTTCCATCCTTCCTTCCTCCTTCCTTTCAATGAGTGTCCTATAAAAGGGTTAAAGGAAACATGATTACAGATGCAGTTTCTACTCATACCATCCAATCTGCGCTGTGATTTGAAACATAAGTATGATTAAAAATGATTAACTCTCATATACTGTTCATATTTTACTAATCCAAATTGTGTCTGTTTCCATCTGACTGATCAATAAATGTGATTAAACCTTTAATTAATGCTTCAGAGAGCAGAGAGAGTGTCTTATTTAGCTCTTATCACACAATCTCATGTCCTATTTTACCTCAGACATGAAAATATAACATAGCAATAATGATGGAAATGTCTCTTTATTTGGTAGTTTTGAGTCTCTTTAGTCTCTCCATCTCTACGTTACTACGGTAACCAGATGGCAACTGTTACTCAAACTAACTGTAGGTTGATTTTAGTCATTTTCTTCATCTCTTTTTGGAAGCATTTGGGTTCCTTTAGTCAATTTAAGTCTCTTATTAGTATTTTTATGGTCTCCTTTTGGTAGGTTTATAGGTTTCTTTAGTCTATTTTTTTAATCTCTTAGTATTGTTTCATCTCTTTTTGGAAGCATTTGGGTTCCTTTAGTCAATTTAAGTCTCGTCATAATCATTCTTATGTCTCCTTTTGGTAGCATTTGGGTTCCTTTAGTCAATTTAAGTCTCTTCATAATCATTCTTATGTCTCTTTTTGGTAGTTTTGAGTCTCTTTAGTCTCTCCATCTCTACGTTGCTACGGTAACCAGATGGCAGCTGTTACTCAAACTAACTGTAGGTTGATTTTAGTCATTTTTTCATCTCTTTTTGGAAGCATTTGGGTTCCTTTAGTCAATTTTAAGTCTCTTATTAGTCATTTCATGTCTCCTTTTGGTAGTTTTTTAGGTGTCTTTAGTCTATTTTTTAGTCATGTTTTCATCTCTTTTTGATGGTTAAATGTTATTTTATATGTAAAGTGTAAAATGAGCAGAGCTTATCTGGAAAGTGTGGGGTTTATTGTAGAACCATTAGAGCCATCAGTCTTCACTGCTACATCATAAAAAGTAGTTAAAACTATTAACTATGGCAAAATCAAATCATCAAATTTCAGAATAAAAGACATTGGAGTGTTTTTACAGCAAATGTCGAGAGGAAATGTTGAAATGTTGAAAGGAATGATGGAAGGGAGGAAGAAGGAAGGAAAGGAGGAAGGAAAGAAAGATGGAAAGACGGAAGGATGGAAGACAGGAAGGAAGGAAGGAGGGAAGGGAGGAAGAAGGAAGAAAAGGAGGAAGGAAGGAAAGATGGAAAGACAGAAGGATGGAAGGCAGGAAGGAAGGAAGGAAGGAAGGAAGGAAGGAATGATGGAAGGGAGGAAGAAGGAAGGAAAGGAGGAAGGAAGGAAAGATGGAAGGAAGAAAGAAGGAAAGGAGGAAGGAAGAAAGGAAGAAAGGAAGGAAGGAAGGAAGGATGGAAGGCAGGAAGGGAGGAAGGAAGGAAGGATGGAAGGAGGGAAGGATGGAAGGAAGGAAAGATGGAAAGACAGAAGGATGGAAAGAGGGAAGGAAGGATTGAAGGAATGATAGAACGGAGCATCTATAGAAAATCAAATCATCAAATTTCAGAATAAAAGACATTGGGGTGTTTTTACAGCAAATGTCGGGATGAAATGTTGAAATGTTGAATGTTGAAAGGAATGATGGAAGGGAGGAAGAAGGAAGGAAAGGAGGAAGGAAGGAAAGATGGAAAGATGGAAAGACGGAAGGAAGGAAGGAAGGAGGGAAGAACTGAGGGAAGGGAGGAGAATTGCAGATATGATATGAAAAAATAACTCAGCTCACCTTCTGGGCTGGAGCCTTTGTAAAGTCAGCTGTATAATAGATGATTGACATTTCTCTTCTTGGCTCAGAAATCAAGCTGAACCTTTCCTAACACCTGACTGCTTGAAAGCATCGCTCGCTTTGCTGTCATCAGGGTCTTTGCACTGAATTTTCAAACAGAAGGAAAAAAAAAAAAAAAAAAAAAAAACATCTTTTCTGAAAAACATCACGTTTTCTTTTCCCCTTAAAACCACAAACTGAGCCGTCTGTCAACCTTCAAAATAAAAGCGCCACTCCTTATTTTATACTGTTTTTAATTATTCTTAAAAATCTGTTTAACGGCTGTTTCTAATTAACATTTGTAGAAGTGTTAGACTGAAATTAACCAGATTAAACTGAATTAAGATGTTAATAAACTGAAAACAGGGAGGGAGAGAGAAGGAAAGGAAAAGAGGGGAAGGGAGGAAGGAAGGAAAGATGGACATAGGATAGAAGGAAGGAAGGAGGATGGAGGAAGGAAAGCAGAAGCACTATATTTATGTAATACATGCATAGTTGTGCAAATCTGAAATGTTACAGGAAAAGAGGAAGGGAGGAAGGAAGGACAGAAGGACATAGGATAGAAGGAAGGGAGGAAGGTAGGAGGAGGAAAGAAAGAGAGAAGGAGGGAGGGAAGAAATAAGTGAGGAAGGAAAGGAAGGACAGAAGTAAGGAAGGAAGGACAGACGGAAGGAAGGAAGGAAAAGAAGGAAGGACAGACGGAAGGAAGGAAGGAAGGAAGGAAGGAAGGAAAGAAAAGAAGGGAGGAAGGAAAGAAGGAAGGAAGGAGGACGGAAATAAGGAAGGGAGGAAGGAAAGAGAGAAAGAAAAAAGGAAGAGAGGAAGGAAGGGAGGAAAGAAAGAGAGATGGAGGGGTGGAGGAAAGGAAGGAAGGGAGGAAGGAAAGGAGGACAGAAGGAAGGAAGGGAGGAAAGGAAGAGAAGGAACAGTCAAAACAGACGGGGTTATTTTGACCCGGTAGGACGACAGGAAGGAACCAAACACTGCTATCCTCGAATTAGTAAAGACGATTAGGACACAGAATCACGTATGAAACATGTCTGCAGAGCCTCCGGAGCTCCGTTAAGGAACCGGTTCTTATCTCTGGCAGCTGAGGAGCTCCGTTAAGGAACCGGTTCTTATCTCTGGCAGCTGAAGAGCATTTATGTGTGTGTGTGTGTTTCTAGTGATCTTAGTGTTGCTGAGGAGCATTTATGTGTGTGTGTGTGTGTGTGTGTGTGTGTGTGTGTGTGTGTGTGTGTGTTTCTAGTGATCTTAGTGTTGCTGAGGAGTTCACTATTTTTAGAAAATGCCTGGAGGCTCAGACAGAGAAGCCTCACTCCTTCAAAATAAAACATCTCTCTCTCTCATATCATTTCAATATTTTAAAATGTTCTTGTTTTTGGAGTCGTAATTATGTTTATTAAGCTTCCTGTTGTCCTCCTTCTGACTCGTGTCGATGATTTAATCAGACTATAGATTAAAAAACACAGTTCAAGCTGCAATTATACTGTGGAAGGTCACATGATGCAAGATCACATGATGCAAGATCACATGATGCAAGGTCACATGATGCAAGGTCACATGATGCAAGGTCACATGATGCAAGATCACATGATGCAAGATCACATGATGCAAGATCACATGATGCAAGATAACACGTTAGCCCATGACATGTGATCAACTTTAACCCTCCTGTTGTCCTCAAGTCAAGGAAGGAAGGAAGGAAGGATGGGAGGAAAAAGGAAGGAAGGATGGGAGGAAGAAGGAAGGATGGAAGAAAGGAAGGAATGATGGAAGGAAGGAAAATGGAAAGACAGAAGGATGGAAGGAAGGAAGAAGGAAGGAAATACAGAAGAAAGATGGAAA
>NC_070586.1:4948380-4983380 GCF_027409825.1 Scomber japonicus | reverse complement strand
AGAGAGAGAAAAAAAAAAGACGACAGAATGAAGAACGAGTGTGAAATCGACACAAACACATATTTCCCAGCGTTTTACTACAGAGAAATATATTTAGGTGTTTATTTTTCCCTGTTTCAGACAAAAGGTAGAACAATCTTCCTTTTCCTGCAGAGGAAAAAGGATTACGGCATGTCACAGACTTCAGTCGTGTTTTACTGAGCCGGCAAGTTTATTTTTATTCAACTTTAATTTAACCAGAACGTCTCTGGAGACGCGTTATCTGTTTTACAAGAAAGGCCTCGGTTAAAATGAGCCGTGCTGAATCCTTATCTGGCAGGAGAGAGCTGCTGAGAGGCTCCACAATGATTGTTTCAGACACAAATAAGAGTTAAATAGCAAATGGAAACACATTAATTTAGTCTTTTTAAAAAGGTCCTCACAATGCTGGTAGTCAGGTTCATTATTCACACACTAAAGGTCCTCACAATGCTGGTAGTCAGGTTCACTATTCACACACCAAAGGTCCTCACAATGCTGGTAGTTAGGCTCACTATTCACACACTAAAGGTCCTCACAATGCTGGTAGTCAGGTTCACTATTCACACACTAAAGGTCCTCACAATGCTGGTAGTCAGGTTCACTATTCACACACTAAAGGTCCTCACAATGCTGGTAGTTAGGTTCACTATTCACACACTAAAGGTCCTCACAATGCTGGTATTTAGGTTCACTATTCACACACTAAAGGTCCTCACAATGCTGGTAGTTAGGTTCACTATTCACACACTAAAGGTCCTCACAATGCTGGTAGTTAGGTTCACTATTCACACACTAAAGGTCCTCACAATGCTGGTAGTTAGGTTCACTATTCACACATTAAAGGTCCTCACAATGCTGGTAGTCAGGTTCACTATTTACACACTAAAGGTCCTCACAATGCTGGTAGTTAGGTTCACTATTCACATACTAAAGGTCCTCACAATGCTGGTAGTCAGGTTCACTATTCACACACTTAAGGTCCTCACAATGCTGGTAGTCAGGTTCACTATTCACACACTAAAGGTCCTCACAATGCTGGTAGTCAGGTTCACTATTCACACACTAAAGGTCCTCACAATGCTGGTAGTCAGGTTCACTATTCACACACTAAAGGTCCTCACAATGCTGGTAGTTAGGTTCACTATTCACACATTAAAGGTCCTCACAATGCTGGTAGTTAGGTTCACTATTCACACACTAAAGGTCCTCACAATGCTGGTAGTCAGGTTCACTATTCACACACTAAAGGTCCTCACAATGCTGGTAGTCAGGTTCACTATTCACACATTTAAAAGGTCCTCACAATGCTGGTAGTTAGGGTCACTATTCCCACACTAAAGGTCCTCACAATGCTGGTAGTGAGGTTCACTATTCACACATTTAAAAGGTCCTCACAATGCTGGTAGTTAGGTTCACTATTCACACAATAAAGGTCCTCACAATGCTGGTAGTTAGGTTCACTATTCACACACTAAAGGTCCTCACAATGCTGGTAGTTAGGTTCACTATTCACACAATAAAGGTCCTCACAATGCTGGTAGTTAGGTTCACTATTCACACAATAAAGGTCCTCACAATGCTGGTAGTTAGGTTCACTATTCACACACTAAAAGGTCCTCACAATGCTGGTAGTCAGGTTCACTATTCACACACTATGATTACTGTATTTACTGCTGCTTTGTGAATTAAATTTGACTTTTTGTTCCTTTTCCGAGCTGTTGTGTGTGAGGTGCTTTCACTTATGCATAATTATCATTACAGCTGAATTAAAATCTAGCTTTTTGTTATTCAAGCAAAACGTCATTTAGAATAAAATATCACACTTCTTTTGTTAAACACCGGTCCGTGATAAATAAAGGTTGATATTAAAAAATAGAAAAAAATAGATTTAAAAGTAGCATCAGGTTTGTTAACACTTGTGTCGTCCTCCCGGGTCAAATTGACCCAGTCCGTTTTGACTGTTCCTTTTTTTCCCTTCCTCCCTCCCTTCCTTCCTTCCTTCCTTCTTTCCTTTCCTTCCTCCCTCCCTCCTTTCCTTTCCTTCCGTCTTCCTTCCTCCCTTCCTCCCTCTTGTCCTTCCTTCTTTCCTCCCTCCCTTCCTCCCTTCCACCTTTCCTTCCTTCTTCTTCCCTCCTTTCCTTCCTTCTTTCCTCCGTCCTTCCTTCCATTCTCCCTCCTTCCTCTCTCCCTCCTTTTCTTCCTTCCTTCCTTCCTTGACTCGAGGACAACGGGAGGGTTAACCCTTTAAATTTAAATTCAAACTAAACCACATGAATCTGCGTGTTTTGCATCGTCTACCTTTTCATATGTCATGATTATGATGTCACGTATTTTGTGATTCATACATTTGCTTTGTCTCGTTTTAATGATGTATGTGATTTTAAATAGCTTGTTTGTTTTCTCGTTGCTCCTGCTGTGAGGATGACTAACGACAGGAAAGAGTAAAGATTATGATTCATCTCAACACACTGATGCAACGTGCCTCGCTGGGTCGACTCATAACTGTCATCACGGCTGGATGTGTGAATTATAAAGAATTACTGTGATTTATAATAAACTGAATAGTTCAACCTCCTGTTGTACTCAGATCGAGGAAGGAAGGAAAGAAGGAGGGAAGGAGGGAGGGAGGGAGGGAGGGAGGGAGGGAAGGAAGGATGGAAGGAAGGAAGGAAGGAAGGAAGGCAGGCAGGAAGGAAGAAAGGAAAATATTAGGGAGGGAGGAAGGAAAGGAGGAGGAAGTAAGGAGAGAAGGAAGGGAGGAAGGGAGGAAGGAAGGAAAGAAATAGTAAGGGGGGGGAGAAGTAGAGAGGGAGGAAGGAAAGGAGGAAGGAATGAAGGACGGAAGGAAGGGAGTAAGGATGAAAAGAGGAAGGAATTTAGGAGAGAAGAAAGGGAGGAAAGAGAGGAGGGAGGAAGGGAGGAAGGAAGGAAGGAAAGGAGTAAGGACGAAAAGAGGAAGGAATTTAGGAGAGAAGGAAGGAAGGAAGGAAAGGAGTAAGGACGAAAAGAGGAAGGAGGGAAGGAAGGAAGGAAGGAAAGAAGTTCCTTTTCCATGCTATTGTGTGTGAGGTGGAAAGGAGGAAGGAAGTAAGGAAGGAAAGGAGGGAGGAAGGAAGGAAGGAATCAAGGAAGGAAGGAAAGGAGTAAAGACGAAAAGAGGAAGAGGAGGAAGGGAGGAAGGAAAGAAGGAAGGAAGGAAGGAAAGTAGTAAGGACGAAAAGAAGAAGGAATTTAGGAGAGAAGGAAGGGAGGAAGGAAGGCAGGATGGAAGGAAGGAAGGAAAGGAGTAGGGAGGGATGAAGGAAAGGAGGAAGGAAGGAAGGACGGAAGGAAGGAAGGAAGGGAGTAAGGACAAAAAGAGGAAGGAATTTAGGAGAGAAGAAAAGGAGGAAGGAAGGAAGGAAGGAAAGAAGGAAGGAAGGAAGGAAAGGAAAGGAGTAGGGCGGGAGGAAAGAAAGGAGGAAGGAAGGAAAGAAGAAACAGTCAAAAGGAGGGTTAAGATGACATCATACATGACAGTTCAGGCTCGACAGGCTCGACCGGCTCGGGATGAAGTTTGATTGACAGCTGTGTCCTTTACTCAGACGGCAGCATGAACTCAGCGCCTGCACCTGATTGGATGAACGCTCCAGTCGCTCGTTCTTTAACTCCGGTTTTCAAACAGACGGTCGGCTGTTGTGGAAATGTCAGATTTCTTCAGCGGCGACGTCTCGATGCATTAACGACGCTAAAAAGAGAAAAACGGGCGTTAATGAAGCTTCCAGAGTCGACACGGCAGATTATCACCGTGACAACGGCAGAGATGGGCTGATGTCAGTTTGATGCCTTTTTGTTTTTTGGGCATACTGTATTCCTTCCGTCTGTCCATCCTCACTCCTTCTTTCTTTCTTCCCTTCCTTCTTTCCTTCTTCCATCCCCCTTTCTTCCTTCCTTCCTTCTCTCTCTTTCTCCCCTCCCTCCTACCTCCCTTCCTCCTTGCCTCTGTCCTTCTTTCCTTCCTTCCTCCCTCCTTCCATCCTTCCTTCCTTCCTTCTTCCTCCTTCCATCCTCCCTCCCTCCTCCCTTCTACTTTCCTTCCTCCCTTCTTTCCTCTAACCTTTTTTCCTCCCTTCTTCTTTTCTTTTCTCCCTCCCTCCCTCCTTCCATCCTCCCTCCCTTCATTCCTTCCTTCCTTCTGTCCTACCTCCCTCCTTCCTTCTCTTTCTTTCCTTCCTCTCTCTTTCCTCCCTACCTTCTTTCCTTCTTCCATCCCCCTTTCTTCCTTCCTTCCTCCCTTCCTTCCTACCTCTCTCTTTTCCTTTCTCCCTCCCTCCCTCATACCTTCCTTCCTTCCCTCCTTCCTTCTTTCCATCCTCCTTCCCTCCTCCTTTCTCCCCTCCTCCCTTCCCTCCTTCCTCCCACCTCCCTTCCTTCCTTCCTCCCACCTCCCTTCCTTCCTCTCTCCTACCTTCCTTCCTTCCTTCCTTCTTTCCTTTCTCTTTTCCTTCCTTCCTCCCTCCCTCCCTCCCTCCCTCCTTTCTTCCTTCCTTCCCTCCCTCCCTCCCTTCCTTCCTCCAACATGATGGTTAACCAGATGAAAGGAAACATTTTATCTCTAAAGAAAATAAAAAGCAATCCTCACCTTCATGCTTGTTAGTGTTTGTTTACCTTCTGATGTCACAGACAGGAAGTGATTCGGGTGTGTTATCATCAGACAGAAGGTCAGCGGTCCTCAGCAGGATTCAAACTCACGCCATCATGTGTCCAGTCAGACCTGAGGATGATAACCAGCAGAGCTTTGATGCTGTTTATCACCTCATTTCAAAGAGACTGTTATCTGAGCGCCAGACAGCCGAGACTAAAACACTGAAAACAGGTTTCTATATTCTAAAAAATGTCGGTCTTGACTTTTCATGTGGATTAAACTTCCTGTCGTCCTCCCGGGTCAAACTGACCCCATCTGTTTTGACTGTTCCTTCCTTCCTTCCTTCCTTCCTTCTTTTCTCCTTTCCTCTTCTCCTTTCTCCTCCCTTCCTCTTTTCCTTTCTCCTCCCTCCCTACTTCCTTCTTTCCTTCCTTCCTCCCTTATTTCCTTCCTTTCTTCCTTCCCTCCTTCATTCCTCCCTTCCCTCCTTTCCTTCCTTTATTCCTTCCCTCCCTTCCTTCCTCCTTTCTTCCTTCCTTCCTTCCTTCCTTCTTTCTTCCCTTCCTTCTTTCCTCCCATCCTTCCTCCTTCCTTCCCTCCTTCCTTCCTTCCCTACTCCCTCCTTTCCTTCCTTCCTCCTTTTCTTCCCTTCTTTCTTCCTCCTTCCTTCTTTCCTTTTCTCCCTTCCATTCCTTCCTTTATTCCTTTCCTCCCTCCTTTCCTCCCTTCCTTCCTTTCTCTCTCCCTCCTTTCTTCCTCCCTTCCTTCCTTGACTGGAGGACACAGGAGGGTTAATGGGTTCAGACTCATGTCCCAGCTGTTAGACAGTGAGTCACATCCTCAACTCTTCTACCAGCAGTGATCAGTCTGAACATTCACAGCAGTCTCATTTAGCCGAGGCTGTTTTTAGACCAGGGGTGTCCAACATGCGGCCCGCGGGTCAGAACCGGCCCGCCAAGGGGTCTGTCTGACCCACTTTCCTTCCTGTGTTCTTTTCCTTCCTTCCGCTTACCTTTCCTCCTTCCATCCACCCTTTCTTTCTTCCATCCTGTTTTCACTTTCTTCCATCTTTCCTTCCTTCCATCCTCCTTTTCTTTCTTTCTTTCTTTCTTTCTTCCTTCCATCCTCCCTCTTTCTTTCTTTCTTCCTTCCATCTTTCCTTCCTGTCTTCTCTTCCTTTATTCCTTCCATCCATCTCTCTTTCCTTCCTGTCTTCTCTTCCTTTATTCCTTCCATCCATCTCTCTTTCCTTCCTGTCTTCTCTTCATTCATTCCTTCCTTTCATCTGTTCTTCTCTTCATTCCTTCCATCTATGTCTTTCCTTCCTTCCATCTGTCCTTGCTTCCTTCCTTCCTTCCTTCCTTCCTTCTGTCTTTCCTTCCTTCCTTCTGTCCTTCCTTCCTTCCTTCCTTCCTTCCTTCCTTCCTTCCTGTATGTGGCCCTTGAATGAAGATGAGTTTGACTCTGCTGTATTTTAGACAGTAGAAGAAGTGACTTGTTTTTAGACAGTAGAAGAAGTGACTTGTTTATAGACAGTAGAAGAAGTGACTTGTTTATAGACAGTAGAAGAAGTTACTTGTTTATAGACAGTAGAAGAAGTGACTTGTTTTTAGACAGTAGAAGAAGTGACTTGTTTATAGACAGTAGAAGAAGTGACTTGTTTTTAGACAGTAGAAGAAGTGACTTGGTTTATAGACAGTAGAAGAAGTGACTTGTTTTTAGACAGTAGAAGAAGTGACTTGTTTATAGACAGTAGAAGAAGTGACCTGTTTATAGACAGTAGAAGAAGTGACATGTTTTTAGATAGTAGAAGAAGTGACTTGTTTATAGACAGTAGAAGAAGTGACATGTTTTTAGATAGTAGAAGAAGTGACATGTTTATAGACAGTAGAAGAAGTGACTTGTTTTTAGACAGTAGAAGAAGTGACTTGTTTTTAGACAGTAGAAGAAGTGACTTGTTTTTATAACAGTAGAAGAAGTGACTTGTTTTTAGACAGTAGAAGAAGTGACTTGTTTATAGACAGTAGAAGAAGTGACTTGTTTTTAGACAGTAGAAGAAGTGACTTGTTTTTTAGACAGTAGAAGAAGTGACTTGTTTTTAGACAGTAGAAGAAGTGACTTGTTTATAGACAGTAGAAGAAGTGACTTGTTTTTAGACAGTAGAAGAAGTGACATGTTTTTAGACAGTAGAAGAAGTGACATGTTTTTAGACAGTAGAAGAAGTGACTTGTTTTTTAGACAGTAGAAGAAGTGACTTGTTTTTTAGACAGTAGAAGAAGTGACTTGTTTATAGACAGTAGAAGAAGTGACTTGTTTTTAGACAGTAGAAGAAGTGACATGTTTTTAGACAGAAGAAGAAGTGACATGTTTTTAGACAGTAGAAGAAGTGACTTGTTTATAGACAGTAGAAGAAGTGATTTGTTTTTAGACAGTAGAAGAAGTGACTTGTTTATAGACAGTAGAAGAAGTGACATGTTTATAGACAGTAGAAGAAGTGACATGTTCATAGACAGTAGAAGAAGTGACATGTTTTTAGACAGTAGAAGTGACTTGTTTTTTAGACAGTAGAAGAAGTGACTTGTTTATAGACAGTAGAAGAAGTGACATGTTTATAGACAGTAGAAGAAGTGACTTGTTTTTTAGACAGTAGAAGAAGTGACTTGTTTTTAGATAGTAGAAGAAGTGACATGTTTATAGACAGTAGAAGAAGTGACTTGTTTTTAGACAGTAGAAGAAGTGACTTGTTTTTAGACAGTAGAAGTGACTTGTTTTTAGACAGTAGAAGAAGTGACTTGTTTATAGACAGTAGAAGAAGTGACATGTTTATAGACAGTAGAAGAAGTGACTTGTTTTTAGACAGTAGAAGAAGTGACATGTTTATAGACAGTAGAAGAAGTGACATGTTTATAGACAGTAGAAGAAGTGACATGTTTTTAGACAGTAGAAGAAGTGACTTGTTTATAGACAGTAGAAGAAGTGACTTGTTTATAGACAGTAGAAGAAGTTACTTGTTTATAGACAGTAGAAGAAGTGACTTGTTTTTAGACAGTAGAAGAAGTGACTTGTTTATAGACAGTAGAAGAAGTGACTTGTTTTTAGACAGTAGAAGAAGTGACTTGGTTTATAGACAGTAGAAGAAGTGACTTGTTTTTAGACAGTAGAAGAAGTGACTTGTTTATAGACAGTAGAAGAAGTGACCTGTTTATAGACAGTAGAAGAAGTGACATGTTTTTAGATAGTAGAAGAAGTGACTTGTTTATAGACAGTAGAAGAAGTGACATGTTTTTAGATAGTAGAAGAAGTGACATGTTTATAGACAGTAGAAGAAGTGACTTGTTTTTAGACAGTAGAAGAAGTGACTTGTTTTTAGACAGTAGAAGAAGTGACTTGTTTTTATAACAGTAGAAGAAGTGACTTGTTTTTAGACAGTAGAAGAAGTGACTTGTTTATAGACAGTAGAAGAAGTGACTTGTTTTTAGACAGTAGAAGAAGTGACTTGTTTTTTAGACAGTAGAAGAAGTGACTTGTTTTTAGACAGTAGAAGAAGTGACTTGTTTATAGACAGTAGAAGAAGTGACTTGTTTTTAGACAGTAGAAGAAGTGACATGTTTTTAGACAGTAGAAGAAGTGACATGTTTTTAGACAGTAGAAGAAGTGACTTGTTTTTTAGACAGTAGAAGAAGTGACTTGTTTTTTAGACAGTAGAAGAAGTGACTTGTTTATAGACAGTAGAAGAAGTGACTTGTTTTTAGACAGTAGAAGAAGTGACATGTTTTTAGACAGAAGAAGAAGTGACATGTTTTTAGACAGTAGAAGAAGTGACTTGTTTATAGACAGTAGAAGAAGTGATTTGTTTTTAGACAGTAGAAGAAGTGACTTGTTTATAGACAGTAGAAGAAGTGACATGTTTATAGACAGTAGAAGAAGTGACATGTTCATAGACAGTAGAAGAAGTGACATGTTTTTAGACAGTAGAAGTGACTTGTTTTTTAGACAGTAGAAGAAGTGACTTGTTTATAGACAGTAGAAGAAGTGACATGTTTATAGACAGTAGAAGAAGTGACTTGTTTTTTAGACAGTAGAAGAAGTGACTTGTTTTTAGATAGTAGAAGAAGTGACATGTTTATAGACAGTAGAAGAAGTGACTTGTTTTTAGACAGTAGAAGAAGTGACTTGTTTTTAGACAGTAGAAGTGACTTGTTTTTAGACAGTAGAAGAAGTGACTTGTTTATAGACAGTAGAAGAAGTGACATGTTTTTAGACAGTAGAAGAAGTGACTTGTTTATAGACAGTAGAAGAAGTGACTTGTTTATAGACAGTAGAAGAAGTGACTTGTTTTTAGACAGTAGAAGAAGTGACTTGTTTATAGACAGTAGAAGAAGTGACGTGTTTTTAGACAGTAGAAGAAGTGACTTGTTTATAGAAAGTAGAAGAAGTGACTTGTTTATAGACAGTAGAAGAAGTGACTTGTTTATAGACAGTAGAAGAAGTGACATGTTTATAGACAGTAGAAGAAGTGACTTGTTTATAGACAGTAGAAGAAGTGCCTTGATTTTAGACAGTAGAAGAAGTGACTTGTTTTTAGACAGTAGAAGAAGTGACTTGTTTTTAGACAGTAGAAGAAGTGACTTGTTTATAGACAGTAGAAGAAGTGACTCGTTTATAGACAGTAGAAGAAGTGACTTGTTTTTAGACAGTAGAAGAAGTGACTTGGTTTTAGACAGTAGAAGAAGTGACTTGTTTTTAGACAGTAGAAGAAGTGACTTGGTTTTAGACAGTAGAAGAAGTGACTTGTTTTTTGACAGTAGAAGAAGTGACTTGTTTTTTGACAGTAGAAGAAGTGACTTGTTTTTAGACAGTAGAAGAAGTGACATGTTTATAGACAGTAGAAGAAGTGACTTGTTTTTAGACAGTAGAAGAAGTGACATGTTTTTTAGACAGTAGAAGAAGTGACATGTTTTTATAGACAGTAGAAGAAGTGACTTGTTTTTAGACAGTAGAAGAAGTGACTTGTTTTTAGACAGTAGAAGAAGTGACATGTTTTTAGACAGTAGAAGAAGTGACTTGGTTTTAGACAGTAGAAGAAGTGACTTGTTTATAGACAGTAGAAGAAGTGACTTGTTTTTAGACAGTAGAAGAAGTGACATGTTTATAGACAGTAGAAGAAGTGACTTGTTTATAGACAGTAGAAGAAGTGACTTGTTTATAGACAGTAGAAGAAGTGACATGTTTTTAGACAGTAGAAGAAGTGACTTGTTTATAGACAGTAGAAGAAGTGACATGTTTTTAGACAGTAGAAGAAGTGACTTGTTTATAGACAGTAGAAGAAGTGACTTGTTTTTAGACAGTAGAAGAAGTGACTTGTTTATAGACAGTAGAAGAAGTGACTTGTTTTTAGACAGTAGAAGAAGTGACTTGTTTATAGACAGTAGAAGAAGTGACTTGGTTTTGGACAGTAGAAGAAGTGACATATTTTTAGACAGTAGAAGAAGTGACTTGTTTTTAGATAGTAGAAGAAGTGACTTGGTTTTGGACAGTACAAGAAGTGACTTGGTTTTAGACAGTAGAAGAAGTAACTTGGTTTTAGACAGTAGAAGAAGTGACTTGTTTTTAGACAGTAGAAGAAGTGACTTGTTTTTAGACAGTAGAAGAAGTGGCTTGTTTTTAGTCAGTAGAAGAACTGACTTGTTTTTTGACAGTAGAAGTGACATGTTTTTAGACAGTAGAAGAAGTGACTTGTTTATAAAAAGTAGAAGAAGTGACTTGTTTATAGACAGTAGAAGAAGTGACTTGTTTTTAGACAGTAGAAGAAGTGGCTTGTTTTTAGTCAGTAGAAGAAGTGACTTGTTTTTTGACAGTAGAAGAAGTGACATGTTTTTAGACAGTAGAAGAAGTGACTTGTTTATAGACAGTAGAAGAAGTGACTTGTTTTTAGACAGTAGAAGAAGTGACTTGTTTATAGACAGTAGAAGAAGTGACTTGTTTATAGACAGTAGAAGAAGTGACTTGTTTATAGACAGTAGAAGGAGTGACTTGTTTTTAGACAGTAGAAGAAGTGACTTGTTTATAGACAGTAGAAGAAGTGACTTCTTTAAAGACAGTAGAAGAAGTGACATGTTTTTAGACAGTAGAAGTGACATGTTTTTAGACAGTAGAAGAAGTGACTTGTTTATAGACAGTAGAAGAGGTGACTTGTTTATAGACAGTAGAAGAAGTGACTTGTTTATAGACAGTAGAAGAAGTGACTTGTTTATAGACAGTAGAAGAAGTGACTTGTTTATAGACAGTAGAAGAAGTGACTTGTTTATAGACAGTAGAAGAAGTGACTTGTTTAAAGACAGTAGAAGAAGTGACATGTTTTTAGACAGTAGAAGAAGTGACATGTTTATAGACAGTAGAAGAAGTGACTTGTTTATAGACAGTAGAAGAAGTGACTTGGTTTTAGACAGTAGAAGAAGTGACTTGGTTTTAGACAGTAGAAGAAGTGACTTGTTTATAGACAGTAGAAGAAGTGACTTGTTTATAGACAGTAGAAGAAGTGACTTGGTTTTAGACAGTAGAAGAAGTGACTTGTTTATAGACAGTAGAAGAAGTGACATGTTTTTAGACAGTAGAAGAAGTGACTTGTTTATAGACAGTAGAAGAAGTGACATGTTTATAGACAGTAGAAGAAGTGACTTGTTTATAGACAGTAGAAGAAGTGACTTGGTTTTAGACAGTAGAAGAAGTGACTTGGTTTTAGACAGTAGAAGAAGTGACTTGTTTATAGACAGTAGAAGAAGTGACTTGTTTATAGACAGTAGAAGAAGTGACTTGGTTTTAGACAGTAGAAGAAGTGACTTGTTTTTAGACAGTAGAAGAAGTGACATGTTTTTAGACAGTAGAAGAAGTGACTTGTTTATAGACAGTAGAAGAAGTGACTTGTTTTTAGACAGTAGAAGAAGTGACTTGTTTATAGACAGTAGAAGAAGTGACATGTTTATAGACAGTAGAAGAAGTGACATGTTTATAGACAGTAGAAGAAGTGACTTGTTTTTATAGACAGTAGAAGAAGTGACTTGTTTTTAGACAGTAGAAGAAGTGACTTGTTTTTTAGACAGTAGAAGAAGTGACTTGTTTATAGACAGTAGAAGAAGTGACTTGTTTATAGACAGTAGAAGAAGTGACTTGTTTATAGACAGTAGAAGAAGTGACATGTTTATAGACAGTAGAAGAAGTGACTTGTTTATAGACAGTAGAAGAAGTGACATGTTTTTAGACAGTAGAAGAAGTGACTTGTTTTTAGACAGTAGAAGAAGTGACATGTTTATAGACAGTAGAAGAAGTGACTTGTTTATAGACAGTAGAAGAAGTGACTTGTTTTTAGACAGTAGAAGAAGTGACTTGTTTTTAGACAGTAGAAGAAGTGACTTGTTTATAGACAGTAGAAGAAGTGACTTGTATTTAGACAGTAGAAGAAGTGACTTGTTTTTAGACAGTAGAAGAAGAGACTTGTATTTAGACAGTAGAAGAAGTGACTTGTTTTTAGACAGTAGAAGAAGAGACTTGTTTATAGACAGTAGAAGAAGTGACTTGTATTTAGACAGTAGAAGAAGTGACTTGTTTATAGACAGTAGAAGAAGAGACTTGTTTATAGACAGTAGAAGAAGTGACTTGTATTTAGACAGTAGAAGAAGTGACTTGTTTTTAGACAGTAGAAGAAGAGACTTGTTTATAGACAGTAGAAGAAGTGACTTGTATTTAGACAGTAGAAGAAGTGACTTGTTTTTAGACAGTAGAAGAAGTGACTTGGTTTTAGACAGTAGAAGAAGTGACTAGTTTTTAGACAGTAGAAGAAGTGACTTGTTTTTAGACAGTAGAAGAAGTGACTTGGTTTTAGACAGTAGAAGAAGTGACTAGTTTTTAGACAGTAGAAGAAGTGACTTGTTTTTAGACAGTAGAAGAAGTGACTTGTTTTTATAGACAGTAGAAGAAGTGACTTGTTTATAGACAGTAGAAGAAGTGACTTGTTTATAGACAGTAGAAGAAGTGACTTGTTTTTAGACAGTAGAAGAAGTGACATGTTTATAGACAGTAGAAGAAGTGACTTGTTTATAGACAGTAGAAGAAGTGACATGTTTTTAGACAGTAGAAGAAGTGACTTGTTTATAGACAGTAGAAGAAGTTACTTGTTTTTAGACAGTAGAAGAAGTAAACCATGGCTCCACATAATAAATTAATAAATGAACAGCAGTAACATGAAAGTGAATTATTGTGGTTACATTGTGTTTGTGCCAGACGACATAATTTAGATTTAATGTCACATTTCAGCACTTTTTAAATGTTACCATGCTTCACTGCTTATTAATTACATCACTGACTCATCTGCTGATTGTTTTCCTGGTTCATTAATGAGTTATCAGATGCATTACTTTCATCTTTAATTGTCTTATTTTGTCAGAACAACCCAAAATATATTCAGTTTATCATCATATGTGACACAGAAAAGCATCAAATCAACACATTTGTTAATAATCTGACTCATAATTAATCTTTACTCCAATTCACATTCTTAAATCCTCCATCAGTCATTAACCCTCCTGTTGTCCTCGAGTCAAGGAAGGAAGGGATGAGGAAGGAAGGAAAGGAAGAAGGGAGGAAGGAAGGAAAGAAGGAAGGAAGGTAAGAGGGAAAGAAGGAAGGAGGGAGGAAAGAAGGAAGGTAGGGGGGAGGAAAGAAGGAAGGAGGGAAAGAAAGAGAGAAGGAGGGAGGGAGGAAAGACAGACAGACATAAGGAAGGAAGGAAGGAAGGAAGGTAGGAAGGAAGGAAGGACAGAGGAAAGAAGGAAGGTAGGAGGGAGGGAGAAAGGAAAAGAGGAAGGAAGGAAGGAAGGAAAGAAGGACAGAGGAAGGGAGGAAGGTAGGGGGAGGAAAGAAAGAGAGAAAGAGGTAGGGAGGGAGGAAAGGAAGGAAGGAATGAGGGAAGGAAAGAAGGAAAGCAACATTTCAGCATTTTCAAAGCTTTAGTTTAGATTAACGTTCACGCTGCTGCCTCAGACACATCTGACCAATGAGAGGAGAGAGGACATTCTCACCTGATTCACTGGCTCCAAACGTCTGGACTTCATCACACTGTACAGACTGTACACACTCTGCAGACACACTCCTGGTTGGTTCTGAGCGATGTCGTAAATCCATCAAACATCGAGTCCACGAACACGAACACGAACACGAACGGCCTCAAGCTGACATTCTGCAGACTTCCAGAGAGAGAGTCCACTTTCAGGTTCAGACTTCAGACTTTAATCCTGCAGCAACACGCTATGAAAGGAAAATAATGATGCAAATTATTAGCATCAATATACGCCACATACACCAATGGGAAAAAACACATGCTAAAAGGTCGCCATAATAAAAGCACTATAAAATTAGGAGGGAAGGAAGGGAGTAAAGGAAAGAAGGGAGGGAGGAAGGGAGGGGGGAGGAAAGAAAGAGAGAAGGAGGGAGGAAGGAAAGGAAAAGGGAAGGAAAGAAGGAAGGAGGAAGGAAGGAAGGACAGAAGGAAGGAAGGGAGGGAGGAAAGGAAAGAAGGGAAGGAGGAAGGAAGGACAGACAGAGGAAAGAAGGAAGGAAGGAAGGTAGGGGGGAGGAAAGAAGGAGGGAAGAAGGACAAACAGAAGGAAGGAAAGAAAGAGGGAAGGAAAGAAGGGAGGAAGGAAGGACAGAGGAAAGAAGTAAGTAAGTAAGGAAAGCAGGAGGGAGGGAGGAAAGAAGGAAGGAAGAAAGGGGATGGAGGAAGGAAAGAAGGAAGGGAGGAAAGAGAGAGAAGGAAGAAAGAAGGAAGGAAGGAAGGTAGGGGGGAGGAAAGAAGGAGGGAAGAAGGACAAACAGAAGGAAGGAAAGAAAGAGGGAAGGAAAGAAGGAAGGAGGAAGGAAGGAAGGAAGGACAGAAGGAAGGAAGGGAGGAGAGAAAGAAAGATGGAAGGAAAGAAGGAAGGAGGAAAGAGGGTTCGGACCTTTAGTGTTCAGACCTGCAGATATGAGAATCAGGAGTTTGAGTTTATCTCCATGGAAACACTCGAGGTATGAAATCCTGTCTAAAGCACAGTTTCATCTCAGGCTTGATGTGATGATGGTGAACGTATT
This sequence comes from Scomber japonicus, assembly GCF_027409825.1. NCBI lineage: Eukaryota > Metazoa > Chordata > Actinopteri > Scombriformes > Scombridae > Scomber > Scomber japonicus. The sequence continues at coordinate 4,968,610 of NC_070586.1, read as the reverse complement.
ACGAAAGGGGGATGGAGGAAGGAAAGGAAGGAAGGAAGGAAGGAAGGAAAGGAGGAAGGAAGGAAGGAAAGGAGGAAGGAAGGAAGGAGGGAAGGAAGGACGGAAGGAAAGAAAGGAAGGAGGGAAGGAAAGAGAGAGAAGGAGGGAAGAAGGACAGACGGAAGGAAGGAAGGAAGGAAAGAAGGAGGGAGGAAGGAAGGAAGGAAGGAAGGAAGGGAGGAAAGAAAGATGGAAGAAAAGTAGGAGGGAGGAAGGAATGACAGAAGGATGGAAGGAAGGGAGGAAAGAAGGTCAAAACAGACAGGGTCAATAAGGAAAGAGGAAATGTCAGTGAGCTTTCGGACCTTCAGTGTTCAGACCTTCAGATATGAGAATCAAGGAAGGAAGGAAGGAAGAAAGGAAGGAAAAGAGGGAGGAGGGAACACTTTGAGATGAGTTTCAGGGTCAGGAGGCGTTTGAGTTTATCTCCATGGAAACACTGGAGGTATGAAATCCTGTCTAAAGCACAGTTTCATCTCAGGCTTGATGTGATGATGGTGAACGTGTGAATGTGTGTCTCTTTATCTCTTTATCTCTCTGCTTTATTTTTTTATCTGGCTTGTTTGGTTTTATTTCTTTCTATAAAGAACTTTATAACACTGTTAAGAAAAGTGCTATAGAAATAAACTTTACTAGTATTATTATTATAGTACTAAAGTGTGTGTTCAGAGGATGGACATTTAAATTCAGACAGTTTTCCTCTGTGTGAAAAGAAGCTGAACCAATTTTAGCAACTCATCTACTGATTAATACCAGAGTAAACTAACTATAGGGTTGAAAATGCTCTTAACCCTTTATAGGACACTCATTGACAGGAAGGGAGGAAGGAAGGAAGGAGGGAGGGAGAAAGGAAGGAAGGAAGGAAGGAAGGACGGAGGAAATAAGGAAGGAAGGAAGGTAGGGGGGAGGAAAGGAAGAGAGAAGGAGGGAGGGAGGAAGGGAAGAAAGATGGAAGGAAGGAAGAAGAAAGGGGGATGGAGGAAGGAAAGAAGGAAGGGAGGAGAGAAGGAGGGAGGGAGGAAGGAAAGATGGAAGGAAGGAAGGACGGAGGAAGGAAAGATGGAAGGGAGGAGAGAAGCAGGGAGGGAGGAAGGACAGATAGAAGGAAGGAAAGGAAGGAAGGACGGATGAAATAAGGAATGAGTGAGGAGAAAGGAAAAGAGACAGGGAGGAAGGAAAGGAAGGAAGGAAGGAAAGAAGGAAGGAAGGAAGGAAGGAAGGAAGGAAGGAAGGAAGGAAGAAAGGAAGGAAGGAAGGCAGGGAGGAAGGAAAGGAAGGAAGGAAGGATATTTTGGGATATTTACAGAAGTTACCAAATATAATTATTTGCCCAATAAAGAGTTAATTTACTTTTTTTGGCTATTAACAAGCTGTAAATGGCAACAGTTGCTTATGTGCACATTCAACATGACCTGCACGTCTCTATCTATGTGTCTTCTGTTTAGAGTGTAACTGTGAGGTTTATCAGGGCTGGATTTTAACCCTTGTGTCGTCCTCCCGGGTCAAATTGACCCCGTCTTATTCTTCTTTCCTACCTTTCTTCCTTCCTTCTTTGCTTTCCTCCCTTCTTCCTTCCTCCCTCCCTTTCTCCCTCCTTTCCTTTCCTCCCTCCTTTCCTTCCTTATTCCTTCCTCCCTTCCTTCTTTCTTCCCTTCCTCCTGCTCTCTTTCTTTCCTCTGTCCTTCTTTCCTACCTTCCTTCCTTCCTTCTTTCCTTTCCTTTCCTTTCCTTTCCCTTCCTCCCTTCCTCCCTCCCTCCCTCTCTTCCTTCCTTCCTTGACTTGAGGACAACAGGAGGGTTAATGCTGAAACAGTTTCCAGCTGCTGTTGCTTTATAAGAGCGGAGAGGTGTGTATAAAACTAAACTAAACAAGGAGCTTAAAGTCCGTGTAAAGTAAGAATAAATATGTGTTCTGAGTTTGACATACCACAGAAAAGTGTGTTGTTAACCACCCTGCCAAATTTGAATGATTAAAAAAAATCGCCAAATATATGAAATTAGGCTTCAAAGTTGTGTAAAAATCAGCCTCTTTCTCTGCTCCCAAATGTTGTGGGCGTGTCCGCCGAGTCCGCTGAAGCCCCGCCCCCTACCAAGTGTCACCTGTCAATCAAAGTCACCACCTCTACCAGAAACATGGACGCTACGTCTGAGAGCTTTCTGCTGCTAACTCAGCTGCTAGCTCGGCGGCTAACTCGGCTGCTAACTCGCGGGCTAACTCGGCTGCTAGCTCAGTGGCTAACTCGGCGGCTAACTCAGCTAACTGGCTAACTGTAGACTGTAGTAGTAGTAGTAGTGCTAACTCAGCTAACTGGCTAACTGTAGACTGTAGTAGTAGTAGTGTGTGCTGAATGTATTTCTACCTCTACAGCAGCAGGGGCGGGTTTATGCTAATCACTAAATCCTGAACACAGAAATGTTGAAACACAGTTTGTGAAGCCTAGCTCCACAATTCAAATCTAAATGGTTGAAATGCTTTTAACACCTTTTTTAGAAATACATTTATGACCTATTTAATGTGTTTAGAAGAAAATGTCTGAATTCACTTTACACTGCCTTTAAGAGGAGGTGATCACGTCCTTCTTTCCTTCTTCCTTCTTCCATCCTTCTTTTCACTGAGTCCCTCATCAGGACACGAAGACGCCTTTTTCATTAATTGAAGTGATTTTTGGAGCGTCGTGTGAAGACCTCTGTGTGACTGAATGAGTTTAATATTAGAGGTGACAGATGGCTCCATTAAAACCACCGACACAAACTTCTAACAGGAAAAAAAAGAAAAAAGAAATAAGTCTCGACTCCAAGCTTTCATTAATTTTTACCCAAAGTTTGTCCATTAATGAGATATTTCTTGGCTGGTTGATGAAGCTCAGTTAATGATGGAAGCTTGGAGCTGCAACTAATGATTGTTTTCATCACTGATTAACCTGAGCTGTTATCATTAAATATATTCAGTTTACTGTCATATAAGACATAGAAAAGCTTCAAATCAAATCAATTCCTCATTTTAACCACAGACTGTATAAAAGAAATGGACGTAACATCCGTGACGTCACCCATTGGTTTGTGGACTGCTGATCGGAAGCCAATAGTTTCTAATCTAGGCAGCGCCATCGTGAACATTTCAGGTGCATGCTGGGAAAAATAAAAACACGGATTCTACTTATATGGGCATGAGGCGGGGCCATGGGCGGAGCGGGGAGGTTGCTATGGTTGCGAGGGCTGGATCTCGAGGACATTGGTCAATCAACCCGTCAATCAGGACGTAGCCACGCCCTAATGCATACCCTGCTTTATCGTCACATATAAAATCAGGGAGGCCAAAATGTCCCAAATGAACATCATACTGCATTGAAGAAGGCTTTAAACTAGCGATTGAGACCATAAACACATTTTGAAAACGTTTACTGAGGTTAGAAATCAAGTGAGAAGTTGGTGAATTCTCCATTGACTTGTATAGAGACGGTCGCCCCCTGGTGGCCTTTTGATAGAATGCAGCTCTAAGTTACTTCCTGGTTGGCCTCATTTCAGAGGACCAGAACTCCCCGCCTGGTTTTAACACAGAGGGAAGAGTTCTCATAAAATTACTGTAAATTGTAATTTCCAAAAAAAATAAATAAACGTTGAAATTTGATCTTTAGTAAATGCAGCGACTCTGACTGAAACTCAGCTGATCAATATTTCTTCTTCATGCTTTTGCAGTTTGCAGTAGTTTTGTCATCCAAAAAATGTCCGATGTGAATTCCTTCAGATCTCCAGACTCGACACCAGACTGAGCTCCGACTTCATTTTATTATAATTCATAAGATTTTGGTTTTAATTGGATCCTTCTGGAGATGAATATTCTTATTAAATGAACATTTCCAACATTTTCACCTGCTGCTGTTTTTTTCTGTCAGATTTTAATCAAACTATTTCTCAGCTGAGCTCCACTGAGATGATTTTCTGCTCGGTAATATAAATGTTTCCTTTCCTTTTCTTCCTTGTTTTGTTCCTCTGGCTGAAGCTCGGTGTAAGAGCCGGCTTTAATTTGTGTTTCATAACGCAGAGCCGATGGATCAGTTCTGCTTTGTTCTGCGTGTCGACTCGGCTCAGCTGTGATTGACAGAAAGGTTATTGGATGGAAACATGAAAAATCAGACAGGCAGACGGCAGGAGGAGAAGGAGGAGAGGAAAGAGAAGAAGGAGAGGAAGAAAGTCCTTTAACCCTCCTGTTGTCCTCGAGTCAAGGAAGGAAGGGAGAAAGAGGAAGGAGGGAAGGAGGGAAGGAAAGGAGGGAGGAAGGCAGGGAGGAACGGAAAGAAGGAAGGGAGGAAAGGAAAGGAAAGGAAAGGAAAGGAAAGAAGGAAGGTAGGATGGAAGGAAAGGAAGGATGGAAGGAAGGGAGGAAGGAAAGGATGGACGGAGGAAAGAAGGAAGGGAGGAAGGAAAAGAAAGGATGGACGCAGGAAAGATGGAAGGAAGGAAGGAAGGAGGGAAGGAAGAAAGGAAGGAAAGAAGGAAGGTAGGATGGAAGGAAAGGAAGGATGGAAGGAAGGGAGGAAGGAAAGGATGGATGGAGGAAAGAAGGAAGGGAGGAAGGAAAAGAAAGGATGGACGAAGGAAAGATGGAAGGAAGGAAGGAAGGAGGGAGGGAAGGAAGAAAGGAAGGAAAGGCGGGAGAAAGGAAGGGAGGAAAGAAAAGAAGGAAGGGAGGAAGGAAAGGAAGGAAGGAAAGGAGGGAGGAAGGAAGGGAGGAAAGGAAAGAAGGAAGGGAGGAAGGAAGGATGGAGGAAAGAAGGAAGGAAGGAAGGTAGGAGGGAGAAAGGTAAAGAGGAAGGAAGGAAGGAAGGAAGGAAAGAAGGACAGAGGAAAGAAGGAAGGGAGGAAGGTAGGGGGGAGGAAAGAAAGAGAGAAAGAGAAGGACGGAGGGAGGAAGGAAAGGAAGGAAGGAAGAAAGGGGGATGAAGGAAGGAAGGATGGAAGGGAGGAAGGAAGAGAGGAAGGAAGGAAGGAAGGAAGGAAGGGAGGAAGAAACAGTCAAAACAGACGGGGTCAATTTGACCCGGGAGGACTCCATCAGTATTCCTCCGTCTTTCTTCGTCTTCTTGTTTCTATTTGACATTAATCTCTGAACAAATGTTTGTTTGAGCCTAAAATATGACGTCAATCTTCCTTCCACTTCCTGTTTCATTATGAGACAGAAGCTGCGATATATAAAACACACGACGGAGGCTCGGCTCACAGTATCGATCCCCACTCGGAGCAGCAGAGGAGCTCATGTGGAGGCTGAGCTGAGAGTCCATTAGGTATCAGAGTGTCATTGCCAAACTGTGTGAAAAGGTTTCATGATACAAGCGTTCCGCCCACGCGCTCGCCGCCGAGAGGCTGAGAGGCTGAGAGGCTGAGAGGCTGAGAGGATGCCAGCTTTCTGCTCGCTGCTGCTTTCATTCAGCTCACTCTGACTTCACTGCTCAATGAAACACACTGAAATAAACTATAACCCCTAAACACACATCTATCAGCAGCTGGAAAAGCTTTAATACTCCTGAGGAAGGAAGGATGGAAGGGAGGGAGGGAGGGAGGAAGAAGGAAGGAAGGATGGAAGGGAGGAAGAAGGAAGGAAAGGAGGGAGGAAGGAAGGGAGGAAGGGGGAAAGAAGGAAGGAAGGAAGTTAGGAGGGAGGGAGGAAAGGAGGGAGGAATGAAGAAGGAAGGAAAGTACGAAGGAAGGATGGAAGGGAGGAAGGAAGAAAAGAAGGAAAGGAGGAAGAAAAAAGGAAAGGAGGGAGGGAGGAAGGAAGGGAGGGAGGAAAGAAGGAAGGTAGAAGGGAGGTAGGAAGGATGGAAGGGAGGAGGGAAGGGAGGAAGGAGGGAAGGAAGGAAGGAAGGAAGGAAGGAAGGAAGGAAGGTAGGGGGAGGGAGGAAGGAAGTATGGAAGGGAGGAAGGAGGGAGGGAGGAAAGGAGGGAGGAAGGAAGGGAAGAAAGAAAAGAAGGAAGGGAGGAAGGAAAGGAAGGACGAGGAAAGAAGAAAGGGAGGAAGGTAGGAGGGAAGGGAGGAAGGAAGGATGGAAAGATGGAAGAGAAGGAAGGAAGGACGGAAGAAAGAATGAAGGAAGGTAGGAGGGAAGAAGGAAGGATGGAAGGAAGGAAGGAAAGAAGGAAGAGTCAAAACAGACGGAGGATAAGAATCTCTCCAACATCCTCTTTGATATTTTATGTATTTATACAGCTGCAGCTTCTTTCATCTGAACCGATGCGTGTGTGTGTGTGTGTGTGTGTGTGTGTGTGTGTGTGTGTGTGTGTGTGTGTGTGTGTGTGTGTGTGTGTGTGTCTGACTTGGCTTTTTGTTAACCCTTACATACTATTCAGAGTCTAATTTGACACATTTTTTGTACATAAAAAGAAAATAGAAACATTAAAACTTTTCTTTTTAGCTAGAAATTCAACGATTTATCTCCATATGGGCCCCACATGGGTTAAATATGGGGTATGTGGGTACTGAGTGGGCAGATTTTGGGGGTCCCACATGGTTTTAGTAACATGTGAAACTGACTGTATGAGCCCCATAATGGATGTAAGAGGGCAAACTGTATGGGCCCCATATTGTTTCAGTAACATGGGCCCCATCTGAAACCCAGTCAGAACCCACTTGAAGCCCACATGGACAAACACAGCTGGGGTTGCCATGGAAACTGCAGACAAACCCACTTGGGACCCATATTTGCAGCCCAAATTGAACCCTCATGGACATACTGGCTGGGAATAAGTAGTAATAGTAGTTATGAGGATTTCTTTTTATCTTAAAAAATAAAAGGTAATATGCTCTGGAGCTGAAATAGTTTAATTAACTGATTAGTTGAATGAAACTAAATGAACTACCAGCTATAAATGGTTCAAATGTTTCCTACAGAGATTCAATCAGGCATCAAACAAAGGTTTTAAAACAGTATCTTCAATTTATATATTCATAAATTAGCTGATAAACTATTTATTTGAAGGTATTATTGGAGCATAAATAAAAACCATTGTGTGTTTCTGGCTCTTTAAATGCTTTTCTTTATAGTAGATGAATCATTTTTGGAGGTTTTGACAGTTGCCTGAATAAAAAAAACTATTTGAATACATTACAGTTGGATAATATAAAACTATAACAGTATTATAGTCGTTTTTCACTCTTCTCTGACATGGACTCAGTTCATTATTGATGTTTAGCTGGAGCCAAGTTTCTGAGCGTAGGGGGAAGATCTTACACTAAAAGAAACTTTGGTCTTTATTTGCATTCGCTGCTTTCTTGTTTGTTGTTTATCAGGTTAAAGGTTAAGGTTAGTAATATATAGCAGCTTTTAGCTCAGGTTTTACTCTCCACCAGCTCCTCAGGGAAATATCTAAACGCTCCTTAAAGCAGAGGAGTCAAACTCATCTTTATTCAAGAGCCACATACAGAACAATATGATCTGATGTGGACAAGGAAGGAAGGAAGGAAGGAAGGAAGGAAAGGAGGAAGGATGGAAGGAAGGAAGGAAGGAAGGGTGGAAGGAAGGAAGGAAGGAAGGAAGGAAGGAAGGAAGGAAGGGTGGAAGAAAGGGAGGATTGAAGGAAGGAAGGAAGAAAGGAAGGAAGGGAGGGAGGGAGGGAGGATGGAAGGAAAGAAGAGAAGATAGGAAGGAAGAAAGGGAGGATCGAAGGAAGGGAGGAAGGATGGAAGGGAGGATCGAAGGGAGGAAGGAAAGATGGAAGGATGGAAGGAAGGAAGAGAAGACAGGAAGAAAAGATGGGAGGAAGAAAGGAAGAAAGGAAGGATCGCAGGAAGGAAGGAAGAATGGAAGGAAGGAAGGATGGATGGATGGAAGAGGAGAGAAGACGGTAAGGAAAGATGGAAGGAAGGAAGGAAGGATGGAAGGGAGAGGAGGGAAGATGGTAAGGAAAGATGGAAGGAAGGAAGAGAAGACAGGAAGGAAAGATGGAAGGAAGGAAGAAAGGAAGGAAGGATGGAAGGGAGGAAGGAAGAGAAGACAGGAAGAAAAGACAGGAAGAAAAGATGGAAGGACGAAAGGGAGGATGGAAGGATGGAAGGAAAGATGGAAGGATGGAAGGAAGAGGAGAGAAGACAGTAAGGAAAGATGGAAAGATGGAAGGAAGGAAGGAAGGAAGGATGGAAGGAAGGATGGAAGGAAGAAGAGAGAAGACAGTAAGGAAAGATGGAAGGAAGGAAAAATTGAAGGAAGGAAGGAAGGAAGGGAGGAAGAAAGAGAGAAAGGACAGATGGAAGGAAGGAAGGACAGATGGAATGAAGGAAGGAAGGAAGAGAAGACAGAAAGATGGAAGGAAGAAAGGGACGATTGAAGGAAGAAAGAGTTGATGGAAAGATGGAAGGAAAAGAAGACAGGAAGGAAAGCGGGCCGGATCGGAGTCCTCGCCGGGCCGTTTCTGGCCCGCTGGCCTCATGTTTGACACCCCTGCCTTAAAGGAACAATCCTGGTAAATGTTAAAGTGTCATTTTTAAAGGCTTCGTCATCGATGTCGCCACGGTAACAGTCTTCATATCTGCAGTCAGAGCTGGAAACATCACATCTACACTTCCTGTTTCATAGCTTAAAATGATAACTGCTGTTTTTCTTCCTGAATGTGTTGCAGAAACATTTCTCTCTCTCTCTCCCTCTCTCCCCCATCTCTCTCTCTCTCTCTCTCCCCCTCTCTGTCTCTCTCTCCCCCTCTCTCTCTCTCTCCCCCTCTCTCTCCCTCTCTCTCTCCCCCTCTCTGTCTCTCTCCCTCTCCTCTCTCTCTGTCTCTCTCTCTCCCTCCCTCTCTCTCTCCCCCTCTCGCCTCTGTTTTTCTCCCTCCCTCTCTGTCTCTCTCTCTCTCTGTCTCTCTCTCCCTCTCTCTCTCCCTCTCTCCCCCATCTCTCTCTCTCTCTCTCTCTCTCCCCCTCTCTCTCTCCCCCTCTCTCTCTGTCTTCCTCTCTCTCTCCCTCTCTCTCCCCCCCTCTCTCTCCCTCCCCCTCCCTCCCTCCCTCTCTCTCTCTCTCCCTGTCTCTCTCCCTCTCCCCCCCTCTCTCTCTCTCCCTCCCTCTCTCCCTCTCTGTCTCTCTCCCTCTCTCTCTCCCTCTCTCCATTATTAAGTCTCCTGTATATTAAAAATCCTCTGTGGTGTTTTACATCTGCTGCCAGACTGAGAGCCGGAGCCGGAGCCGGAGACGTCTGCCTCAGCTCAGATGCTTTTTAATTATGTCGTTATGAAAGCGCTCCTCGCTCCTCGCTCCTCGCAAACACTGCAAACTCCGGGAGATTCATTTATGCAGAATTGGGCTAACATAATTATTGTTAATGGTTGATTGTGCAGAGTAATATCCATTGTTTCTCACTCGGGTTGGTTTAAATGCCATTACAGCTTGTCATTCAAAAGGGAAGGTGAGTGTGTGTGTGTGTGTGTGCGTGTGTGCGTGTGTGTGTGTGTGTGTGTGTGTGTGTGTGTATCCATAGTGTAAGAGCTGAAAAACACAGAGGAGACAAGAGAGGCTGGAGAGAGAAGGGGGATAAAAAATGGCGACCAATTGCAGAAAAGAAACACACACGTGCCAAAAAAAAAAAAAAAAAAGAAGAAAAAAAAAACAACACAAACTGCAGATCGTCTACACACTGAGACACACACACACACACACACACACACACACACACACACACACACACACACACACACACACACACACACACACACCCTCCTTTTTCAGCAGCCTGACAATAAAGACAGGGATGATTTCTGTCTGGGAGGGAGGGGGAAAAAAAACTGTCAGTGTGGCTTCTCACTGAGGGATTTAATAGAAGGGGAGGAAGAGGAGGAGGAGGAGGAGGAGGAGGAGGAAGAGGAGGAGGAGGAGGGGAAGGAGGGGAAGGAAGGAGGAATGGGAAAATAAAGAGAGTAGAGGAGGGGATGTGAGGACAAGAAATGAGAGGAAAAAGAGAGGGGGGTTTGGGGGGGTAGCAAGAAAAAAAAAGGGAGGGATAAAAAGATGATGGGGGAAAAAATGTGAAAAAGAAAGAAGGATGGGTAAGAGGGAAGGAAAGGAAATGAAAAGAGCCAGAGGAGGAAAGAAGGACAAAGAAGGGAGAAGATGGAGAGAAAAGGGGGAGGAGGAGGAGGAGGAGGAGGAGGAGGAGGAGAAAGGAGGAGGAGGAGGAGGAGGAAGGAAACTGCAGACTGTGAAAGGCAGGAGAGGAAGAGATAAACAAACAAAAGAGGAGGAGGAGGAGAAGGAGGAGGAGAGGAAAAGGAGGGTGAAAGAAAGATGAAAAAAGAAAGAGGAAGGAGAAAGGGAAATAGGAGAGGAGCAGAGGATGAGAAGAAAAGAAAATAAAGGGAGGAGAAGACAAGAAAGAAGAGGAAAGGAGGAGAAGGAAACAGTAAAGAAAGGAAAAGGCAGGAGAGGAAGAGGAGAGGAGTGACGAAAGAATGAGGAAAAGAAAAAGGGAGGAGGGAGGAGAAAAGATGGAGAATAAGAGGAGAAAGAAAGAGCAGAGGATGAGAGGAAAGGGAAATAAAGGGAGGAGAAGATGAGAAACAAGAGGAAAAGGAGGGAAGAGGTAGAGAAGAGAAGGGGAAGAGAAAAAAAGGAAGGAAATGAAAATGGAGGAAGAGGAAGAGAGGAGGAAACAAGAAGAGCAGCAAGAGGGAAAAAAGGACAAACAAAGAAAAAGGAGGAGAAAAAAGGGGGGATGTGAAAGAGAAAAGAGGAGGAGGTGGAGAGAAAGGAGGAGAAGAGGGAGAAAAAATAAGAGTCAGAGGAAACAGAGGATGGAGGAAATGAAAAAGAGAGGAGAAAGGGAAGAAATAAGGACAAAGAAAGAGGAGAGAGGGAAGAGGATGATGTAAAAGAAAGAGAGGAAAAGGGGAAGGAGGATGAAAAGAAATGACAAAAAGGGAAAGAAGAGAAAACAAGAGGAAACAGGAAGGAAAGGGTAGAGAAGAGGAGGATGAGGAAAGGAAAAGAAAGGGGGGAATGGACAAAGGAGAGAGGATAAAAGAAATGGAGGAAGGAGAAGAGTAGTAGAGAAAAAGGCAAGAAATGCAAATGGAAGAAGAAGAAGAAATGAGTAGAGGAGAAAAAAGAAAAGGACAAAAAAGAAAAGAGAAGAGAATAAATGATGGGAGGAATGGGAAAAAAGAGAAGATAATATGGAAAGAAAACAAGTGGAGAAAGAAAGAAGGAAATAGGAAATGGGAGGAAGAGGAGGATGAGGAAAGGGAAAGAAAGGGAAATGGAAAAAAGGAAAGAGGATAAAAGGGATGGAAGGAGGAGGAGAGTGAAGGAAGATGGAAAAAAGAAAGAATGAGAGGAAGAAAAGGAAGAAAGGATGGAAAACAGAAGAGCAGGAGGTAGGAAGACAGGAAACAATAAAAAGAAAGGAAGTGAAAGGAAATGAAAGAGGGATGAAACACGTTTACATAAGTCGAGTTTTACGGAGCGAGATGAGGGGCGGATAAACGAAAAGATGGATGGATGAATGAAAAGATGGATGGATGAATGAAAAGATGGATGGATGGATGGATGGATGGATGGATGGATGGATAAATGAAAAATGGATGGATGAATGGATAAAGGAAAAGATGGATGGATAAATGAAAAGATGGATGGATGGATGAATGGATGGATGGATAAAGGAAAGATGGATGGATGGATGGGTAAATGAAAAGATGGATGAAAAGATGGATGGATGATTGGATGGATGGATGAATGAAAAGATGGATGGATGGATGGATGATGATAAATGAAAAGATGGATGGATGGATAAACAAAAAGATGGATGGATGGATGGATAAAGGAAAAGATGGATGGATGATTGGATGGATGGATAAACGAAAAGATGGATGAATGAATGAAAAGATGGATGGATGAATGGATAATGAAAAAATGGATGGACGGATAAATGAAAAAATGGATGATGAATGGATAAATGAAAAAATGGATGGACGGATAAATGAAAAAATGGATGAATGGATAAATGAAAAGATGGATGGATGAATGAAAAGATGGATGGACGAATGGATAAAGGAAAAGATGGATGGATGGATGGATAAAGGAAAAGATGGATGGATAAACGAAAAGATGGATGGATGGATGGATGGATGGATGGATGGATGGATAAATGAAAAAATGGATGGATGAATGAATAAAGGAAAAGATGGATGGATAAATGAAAGATGGATGGATGGATGAATGGATGGATGGATAAAGGAAAAGATGGATGGATGGATGGGTAAATGAAAAGATGGATGAAAAGATGGATGGATGATTGGATGGATGGATGAATGAAAAAGATGGATGGATGGATGACGGATAAATGAAAAGATGGATGTATGGATAAACAAAAAGATGGATGGATGGATGGATAAAGGAAAAGATGGATGGATGATTGGATGGATGGATAAACGAAAAGATGGATGGATGAATGGATAAATGAAAAAATGGATGGACAGATAAATGAAAAAATGGATGAATGGATAAATGAAAGATGGATGGATCTTTTCTCCTTTCGTCCCTTCCTTCCCTCCCTCCTTTCCTTCCTTCCTTCTTTCTCCTTTCCTTCCTTACCTCCTTTCCATCCTTCCTTCCTCCCTCCCCTCCCTATCCTTTAATCCTAGCATCTGAAGATAACACACGTTCTGTAGTGGTAGATAAATATCTTGTTTCCACCAGAAATCAAAAAGGTGATTTAGTATTACATATCCAACTTTTGTTTTTCTTCCTTTCTTCCTTCCTTCCTTCCTTTCCTTCCTTCCTTCCTTCCTTCCTTCCTCCTCCCTCCTTTCTTTCCTTCCTTCCTCCCTCCCCTCCTTCCCTCCTTTCCTTCCTTCTTTCTTCCTCCCTCCCTCTTTTCCTTCATTCTTACTTCCTTCCCTCCCTCCCCCTTTTCCTTCCTTCTTCATTCCTTCCTTTCCTCCTTTCCTTCCTTCCTTTCCTCCTTTCCTTCCTTCTTCCCTCCCTCCCCTCCTTCCTTCCTTCCATCATTCTTTCCTCCCTCCCTCCGTCCTTCCTTCCTTCCCTCCTTTCCTTCCTTCTTCCTCCCTCCTTCCTTCCTTCCTTCCTTCCTTCCTTCCCTCCATCCTTTCTTTCCTTCCTTCCTTCCTTCCTTCCTTCCCTGCTTTCCTTCCTTCTTCCTCCCTCCTTTCTTTCCTTCCTTCCTCCCTCCCCTCCCCTCCCTCCTTTCCACCCTTCCTTCCTCCCTCCCCTCCTTCCTTCCTTCCATCCTTCTTTCCTCCCTCCCCTCCTTCCTTCATTCCATCCTTCTTAACTCCCTCCCCTCCGTCCTTCCTTCCTTCCCTCTTCCTCCCTCCTTTCTTTCCTTCCTTCCTTTCTTCTTTCCCTCCCCCCCTCCTTTCTTTCCTTCCTTTCTCCCTTCCTCCCCCCCCTCCTTCCATCCTTCCTTCCTTCCTCCCTCCCCTCCCTCCCTTCCCTCCCTCCTTTCCTTCCTTCTTCCTCCCAGAATCTGAAGATAACACACGTTCTGTAGTGGGAGATAAATATCTTGTTCCACCAGAAATCAAAAGGTGATTTAGTTATTATATATCCAACTTTTGTGTTTCTTGAGATAAGGTGATAATTACAATGTTTTTTAAAAGAAAACAACCTTTTTTTAATTTCTCTTGCTGTTTATCTCGTTATCACAAGAAACCGACTCTGATATCCAGAGATAAAGAAGCAATTAACTCCTTATCTCCACATAACGTGAAAATAATTATTCCATATCTGAGAAGACTCGTAAAGTCCATTTATTAGTTTTATTACACTGCTCTGAGACCAGAGAGGAGGGATGATGGATGGATGAATGGATGGATGGATGGCTGGATGGATGGATGGATGGAAAGATTAATGGAGGAATGGATGGATGGATGGATGGATGAAAAGATTAATGGAGGAATGGATGGATGGATGGATGGATGGATGGATGAAAAGATGGATGGATTAATGGATAAACAAAAAGATGGATGGATGATAGGAAAATATGGATGATAAAGGAAAAGATGGATGGATGGATGGATGGATGGATGGATGGATGGATGGAAAGATTAATGGATGGATGGATGGATGGATGAAAAGATGGATGGATGGATGGAGGGAAAGATTAATGGATGGATGGATGGATGGAAAGATTAATGGATGGATGGATGGATGGATGGAAAGATTAATGGATGGATGGATGGATGGATGAAAAGATGGATGGATGGATGGATGGATGGATGGAAAGATTAATGGATGGATGGATGGATGGATGGATGGATGGATGAATGGAAAGATTAATGGATGGATGGATGGATGGATGGAAAGATTAATGGATGGATGGATGGATGGATGAATGGAAAGATTAATGGATGGATGGATGGATGGATGGATGGAAAGATTAATGGATGGATGGATGGATGGATGAAAAGATGGATGGATGGATGGATGGATGGAAAGATTAATGGATGGATGGATGGATAAAGGAAAAGATGGATGGATGGATGGATGGATAAAGGAAAAGATGGATGGATGGATAAAGGAAAAGATGGATGAATGGATAAAGGAAAAGATGGATGGATGATAAATGAAAAGATGGATGGATAAATGAAAAGAGGGATGGATGGATGGATGGATGGATAAAGGAAAAGATGGATGGATGAATGAAAAGATGGATGGATGGATGGATAAATGGATGGATGGATAAAGGAAAAGATGGATGGATGGATGAAAAGATGGATTGATGAATGGATAAAGGAAAATATGGATTATAGATAAAGGAAAAGATGGATGGATGATAAATGAAAAGACGGATGGATTAATGGATAAAGGAAAAGATGGATGGATGGATGGATGGATAAAGGAAAAGATGGATGGATGGATGGATAAAGGAAAAGATGGATGGATGGATAAAAAGATGGATGGATGAATGGATAAAGGAAAAGATGGATGGATGGATGGATGGATGGATGGATGGATGAATGAAAAGATGGATGAATGAATGGATAAAGGAAAAGATGGATGGATGGATGGATGGATGAATGAAAAGATGGATGAATGATAAAGGAAAAGACGGATGGATGGATGGATAAAGGAAAAGATGGATGGATAAATGGGTGAATGAAAAGATGGATGGATGGATGGATAAACAAAAATATGGATGATGGATAAATAAATGAAAAGATGGATGGATGGATGAATGGATGAAGGAAAAAATGGATGGATGGATGGATGGATAAAGGAAAATATGGATGGATGATAAAGGAAAAGATGGATGGATGGATGAAAAGATGGATGAATGGGTAAACAAAAAGATGGATGGATGATAAAGGAAAAGATGGATGGATGGATGGATGAATGAAAAGATGGATGGATGTGAGCCTAGCGAGGAGGAACAGACTGTAATATCTCTATGTTTTTGTGGTTTGATGGTCTGCCTGGTGAGGAAGGGGGGAGGAAGGAAGGAAGGGGGGAGGAAGGAAGGGAGGAAGGGGGGAGGATGTTGTCTCAAAGAAAGAGAGGAAGAGAGAGGAAGGCTGTGTTCTGTGTTTGTCGGGGAGCTCGGAGGGTTTATGCATATTTTAGTGTTATTTTGGGTCTTTGTGTATTTTTTTTGCTCCTATGTGGTTTAGTTAAAGTAATAACATGCAAGCCCCCCTCCCCCTCCCCCCCTCTCCCTCCTCCCTCCCCCCTCCTTCTCCCCCTCCCCCTCTTCCCCCCCTCCCTCCCCCCTTTCTTTATTCTTACATCTCAGTTTGTCTTTGTTGCCCATCTCAGAAGCTCGAGGAGAGAACGGTGACGTGATTTCGAAAGAGAGCAAAAGTAGATTCAGACTAAGCACTCGTTCCTAAACAGCACAGAACCCCCTTCCTCCCTTACTTCCTTCCTTTCCTCCCTCCTTCCTTCTTTCTTCTCTCCCTCCCTCCTACCTTCCTCCCTTCCTGCCGGCCTCCCTTCCGGCCTCCCTTCCTTTCCTACCTTCCATCCATTCTTCCTTCCTTCCTCCTTTCCTTCTTTCTTCCTCCCTTCCATCCTTCTTCCCTCCCTCCTTTCCTTCCTTCTTCCTCCCTCCCTCCCTCCTACCTTCCTTCCTCCTACCTTCCTTCCGTCCTCCCTTCCATCTTTCTTCCCTCTCTCCTTTCCTTCCTTCTTCCTCCCTTCCATCCTTCTTCCCTCCCTCCCTCCTACCTTCCTTCCTCCCTTCCTTTCCTTCCTCCCTCCCTCCCTCCTACCTTCCTTCCCCCCTACCTTCCTTCTTTCCTCCCTCCCTCCCTCCCTTCCTTCTTCCTCCCTTCCATCCTTCCATTCTCCCTCCTGTCCTTCCATTATTAACTCAACTGGGTGATTTTGTTCTGCCTTTTAATGCTCATGAGTGGCAATAATGTTAAAAACAGAAATCAAAGGTCAAAGGTCATACTACTTTCTTCTACCATTTATATGACTCTGGTAACATAGAGGGAGGATTGTAATAGTCTGGGTCTCAGCTGGGTAATAAACTCACAGTGTAGTACTACAGAGCGGCCGGCTGTGAGTGTGCTGTCCTTCCTTCTTTCCTCCCTCCCTCCTTCCTTCCTCCCCTTCCTCCCTTCCTTCTTTCCTCCATCCCTCCCTCCTTCCTTCCTTCCTCCCCTTCCTCCCTCCTTCCTTCCTTTCTTTCCTTCTTCCTCCCTTCCATCCATCCTTC
This sequence comes from Scomber japonicus, assembly GCF_027409825.1. Classification (NCBI taxonomy): domain Eukaryota; kingdom Metazoa; phylum Chordata; class Actinopteri; order Scombriformes; family Scombridae; genus Scomber; species Scomber japonicus. The sequence goes on along the minus strand of NC_070586.1, from coordinate 4,951,919 downwards.
CGTCCTCCCTTCCCTCCCTCCTTCCTTCCTTTACTCCTTTCCTCCCTCCCTCCTACCTTCCTTCCTTTCTCTCTCCTTTCCTTCCATCCTTCTTCCCTTCCTCCTTCCTTCCCTCCCTCCTTCCTTCCTTTACTTCTTTCCTCCCTCCCTCCTACCTTCCTTCCTTTCTTCTTTTGTCTGTCCTTCCTTCCTTCCTTCCGCCCTCCCTCCTCCCTTCCTTTCCTTCCTCACTCTCTCTCCTTTCCTTCCTTCTTCCCTCCCTCCTTTCCTTCCTTCTTCCTCCCTTACTTCCTTCTTCCTCCTTTCCATCCTTCCTTCCTTCTTCCCTCCCTCCTACCTTCCTCCCTTCCTTCCTTCTTCCTTTCCTTCCATCCTTCCTTCTTTCCTCCCTCCCTTACTCTGATAACAGAGGGTCTGGGTCTCAGCTGGGTAATAAACTCAGAGTAGTACTACAGAGCGGCCGGCTGTGAGTGTGCTCAGAGAGCTGTCAGCTGTGGTGGAGAGTGATGATCATGTTAGTCAGCAGCTCAGGTAAACAGGTGCCAACGTCTGTGTTCAGGCTGAGAGCAGACGACTTCATCATCATCATCATCATCATCATCATCATCACGCCACTTTTACTTCCTGCTAGGTCTGTGTGATGTAGTTTTGTAAAATTTATAGCTGTCTTCCCTCCTTCCTTCCTCCCTTCACTCCTTCCTTCCTCCCTACTTCTTTTCCTTCCTCCCTCTCTCCTCCCTTCCTTCCTTCTTTCCTTCCTTCCTTCCTCCCTCCCTCCCACCCACCCTCCCTCCTTCCTTCCTCCCTTCTTTCCTCCCTCTCTCCTACCTTCCTTCCTTCTTTCCTCCCTCCCTCTCTGTTTCCTTCCCTCCTTCCTTCCTTCTTTCCTCCCTTCCTTCCTTCCTCCTCCTTTCCTTCCTTCCTTTCTCCCTTATTTTCCTCTGTCCTTCTTTTCTTCCTTCCTCCCTACTTCTTTTCCTTTCTCCCTCTCTCCTACTTTCCTTCCTTCCTTCCTCCCTCCTTCTTTCCTTCCCTCCTTCCTTCCTCCCTTCTTTCCTTCCTCCCTACTTCTTTTCCTTCCTCCCTCTCTCCTCCCTTCCTTCCTTCTTTCTTTCCTTCCTTCCTCCCTCCCTCCCACCCACCCTCCCTCCTTCCTTCCTCCCTTCTTTCCTACCTTCCTTCCTTCTTTCCTCCCTCCCTCTCTGTTTCCTTCCCTCCTTCCTTCCTTCTTTCCTCCCATCCTTCCTCCTTCTTTCCTTCCTTCCTCCCTTCCTTTTCCCCGTGCTGCTCTGCCCACACACACACACACACACACACACACACACACACACACACACACACACACACACACACACACACACAGCTGATTATTTCAGTGACAGGCTGAGTTTTAGTGACATTTAGCAGGCGTGTGGTCTCCGTGGTGATTAGAGCTTAGAGAGGCTCGCTCTCTTTATCCAAACATGATCCCAACACTGCTCTCCTCTCACTACATATATACAACTCTTACATTTCCTCTGTAGTCTATAAATCATTTCATTAGTTGTCTGTCTGTCTGTCTGTCTGTCTGTCTGTCTGTCTGTCTGTCTGTCTGTCTGTGTCTCTATTATCGTATTACAGTAATTAAATGTTAATTGTATGCAAACATGATGCTTTACTAGAACAGCCTCAAAGAAAAGACAGACTAGACAAATATCATCTTCAACATTCAGCCAGCAAGATATTAACCTTCCTGTCGTCCTCCCGGGTCAAACTGACTCCATCTGTTTTGACTGATCCTTCTTTCCTTCCTTCCTTCCTTCATTCATTCATTCCTCCCTAACTCCTTCCTTCTTTCCTTCCTTCTTTGCTCTGTCCTTCTTCCCTACCTCCTTCCTTCCTCCCATCTTTCCTTCTGTCTGTCTGTCTGTCCTTCTTTCCTCCCTATACCTCCTTCCTTCTTTCCTTCCTCCATTTTTTCCTTCTTGCCTCCCTCCCTCCTTCTCTTTTTCCTCTCTTCCTTCTTTCCTTCCTCCCTCCTCCTTTCCTTCCTTCCTTCCTGCCCCCTCCCTCCCCCCTCCTTCCCTCCCTCCTTCCTCCTTTACTTCCTTTCTACCTTCCTCCCTCCTTCCTTCTTTCCTTCCTCCCTCCCTCCTTGTCCTTTCCTTCTTTCCTTCCTCCTTCCTTCCCTCCCTCCCTCCTTTCCTTCCTTCCTTCCTCTGTTCTTTCCTCTGTCCTTCTTTCCTTCCTCCCTCCCTCCCTCCTTTCCTTCCTTCCTTCCTTCCTTTCCTCCAGGACAACAGGAAGGTTAAACACAGATTCTTGCTCGGAGGTCAGACTGTCCTCCCACATCTTCATATTTTATGTTTTTCCTTTTTAAATCTAAACCAGCCTGTTAAAGTTTCTCTGTGATTTTTCTCTCTGTGTAATATCTGATTTTTTTAATTAAGAAACAAACGTTAGAAAAGGATGATTTGTTTGAAGCGTTGAACACACGAGGGAGCAGGCTTGCATGACTGTGCGTCCTGGCTGAGTGTAGCTGCTGTGTGATTGAGGCGGTGGGTTGTTATTCTGGGCCGTGTGAGGAAGGAAGGAGGCATTAAAACCACCCGGGACCCTCATTCTTCTTTTCTAGTTAATTTGCTTTGTGATTTGGAGGAAGGAGTCCTGGGTGGTCTTTGTCAGCAGCTGTGTGGGAGTTAACAGACGGCTTCAGGAAGCGCCGAGGATCATCTGTCTTTTGTTTTATTGCTATTTTGTAGAATAAATATAATAAATATGCGTTGTGTTTATAGCAGGGTGTTAGCATTGATACACAGCAGCACCGCTAAGCTTCTTAGAATACCTGGAAGTACAGATCCAGGCAGCATGGAGACGTCTGTTTCGAATATTCCTCCCTTCCTTCCTTCCTTCCTTCCTTCCTTCCTTCCCTCCTCCTTCTCTCTTTCTTTCCTCCTTCTCTCTTTCTTTCCTTCCTTCCTTCCTTCCTCTGGCCGTCCTTCCTTCCTTCCTTCCTTCCTCTGTCCCTCCTTCCTCCATCCCTCCTTCACTCTTTCTTTCCTCCCCCTACCTTCTTCCCTTCCTTCCTCTTTTCCTTTCTTCATTCCTTCCTTCCTTCCTTCATCCCTCCTTCACTCTTTCTTTCCTCCCCCCTACCATCTTCCTTTCCTTCTTTCCTTCCTTCACTCTTTTCCTTTCTCCTTCCTTCCTTCCTTCATTCCTCCCTCCATCCCTCCTTCACTCTTTCTTTCCTCCCCCTACCTTCTTCCCTTCCTTCCCTCCTTCCTTCCTTCCTTCCTTCCTTCCTCCATCCCTCCTTCACTCTTTCTTTCCTCCCCCTACCTTCCTCCCTTCCTTCCTCTCTTCCTTTCCTTCCACTTTTCCTTTCTCCCTCTCTCCCTCCTTCCTTCTTTCCTCCATCTTTCCTTCCTCCCTTCCTTCTTTCTTTTCCTCGCTTCCTTACTCCCTCCTTTCCTTCCATCTTCCTCCCATCTTCCTCCCTTCCTCCTCGACACCAAATATCATAATTATAACTTTAATTTATCTCCTTACTGTAAATG
>NC_070586.1:4941554-4947880 GCF_027409825.1 Scomber japonicus | reverse complement strand
GGGAAGGAAGGTAAGTAGGAAGGAAGAAGGAAGGAAAGGAGGGAGGGAGGAAGAAGGAAGGAAGGAAGGAGGGAGAGAAGAGGGAGGAAGGAAGGATGGAAGGGAGGAAGAAGGAAGGAAAATAGGAAAGTAGGAAGGAAGGAAGGAAGGAAGGAGGGAAGGACGGAAAGAAGCAGGAAGGGAGGAAAGAAGACGGGATCAATTTGACCTGGGGGGGACGACCCTAACCCTTCTTCCTCCCTTCCATCCATCCTTCCATCCTCCCTTCCTTTCCTTCCTCTCTCTCTCCTTTCCTCCTTTCCTTCCTTCTTTCCTCCCTCCCTTACTCTGATAACAGAGGGTCTGGGTCTCAGTTGGGTAATAACCTCAGAGTGTAGTACTACAGAGCGGCCGGCTGTGAGTGTGCTGAGAGAGCTGTCAGCCGCGGTGGAGAGTGATGATCATGTTAGTCAGCAGCTCAGGTAAACAGGTGCCAGCGTCTCTGTTCAGGCTGAGAGCAGACGACTTCATCATCATCATCATCATCATTATCATCATGCCTCTTTTACTTCCTGCTACGTGTGTCATGTAGGTTTGTAAAATTTATAGCTGTCTTCTTTCCTTCCTTCCTCCCTACCTCCTTCTTTTTTCCTTCACTCCTTCCTTCCTCCCTTCTTTCCTTCCTCCCTTCTTTCTTTCCTTCTTCCTTCACTCCCTTCCTCTGTCCTTCTTTCTGTCCTTCCTCCCTTCCTTCCTTCCTTCACTCCTTCCTTCCTCCCTACTTCTTTTCCTTCCTCCCTCTCTCCTACCTTCTTTCCTTTGTCCTTCTTTCCTTCCTTCCTTCCTACTTCTTTTCCTTCCTCCCTCTCTCCTACCTTCCTTCCTTTGTCCTTCTTTCCTTCCTTCCTCCCTTCACTCCTTCCTTCCTCCCTACTTCTTTTCCTTCCTCCCTCTCTCCTACCTTCCTTCCTTTGTCCTTCTTTCCTTCCTTCCTCCCTCCCTCCCACCCACCCTCCTCCCATCCTTCCTCCCTTCCTCCTTCTTTCCTTCCTTCCTTCCTCCCTTATTTTCCTCTGTCCTTCTTTTCTTCCTTCCTCCCTACTTCTTTTCCTTTCTCCCTCTCTCCTACTTTCCTTCCTTCCTTCCTTCCTCCCTCCTTCTTTCCTTCCTTCCTTCCTTCCTCCCTTCTTTCCTCTGTCCTTCTTTCCTTCACTTCTCTTCCTCCTCTTCCTCCTCCCTCTCTTCACTCCTTCCTTCCTCCCTCCCCTCCATTCATCCTTTCTTTCCTTCCTCCTCCTTCTTTCTTTCCTTCCTTCCTTCCTCCATCCTTTCCTTCCTTCTTATTTCCTTCCCTCCTTCCTTCCTCCCTTCCTTCCATTTCCCCGTGCTGCTCCACACACACACACACACACACACACACACACACACACACACACACACACACACACACACACACACACACACCACACACACACACACACACACACACACACACACACACACACACAGATAAATGGCGTGTGGTCTCCGTGGTGATTAGAGCTTAGAGAGGCTCGCTCTCTTCATCCAAACATGATCCCAACACTGCTCGCCTCTCACTATATACAACTCTTACATTTCCTCTGTAGTCTATAAATCATTTCATTAGTTGTCTGTCTGTCTGTCTGTCTGTCTGTCTGTCTGTCTGTCTGTCTGTGTCTCTATTATCGTATTACAGTAATTAAATGTTAATTGTATGCAAACATGATGCTTTACTAGAACAGCCTCGAAGAAAGACAGACTAGACAAATATCATCTTCAACATTCAGCCAGCAAGATATTAACCTTCCTGTCGTCCTCCAGGGTCAAACTGACTCCATCTGTTTTGACTGATCCTTCTTCCTCCCTTCCTTCCGTCTGTCCTTCTATCCTTCCTTCCTTCCTCCCTTCTTTCCGCTGTTCTTCTTCCCTTCCTTCCCCCTACCTCCTTCCTTCTTGCTACCTCCTTCCTTCCTTCCTTTCGTCTGTCCTTCTTTCTTTCCTTCCTTCCGTCTGTCCTTCCTCCCTTCTTTCCTTCCTTCCTCCCTACCTACCTCCTTCTTTCTATCCTTCCTTCCTTCCTCCCTTCTTTCCGCTGTTCTTCTTCCCTTCCTTCCCCCTACCTCCTTCCTTCTTGCTACCTCCTTCCTTCCTTCCTTTCGTCTGTCCTTCTTTCTTTCCTTCCTTCCGTCTGTCCTTCCTCCCTTCTTTCCTTCCTTCCTCCCTACCTACCTCCTTCCTTCTATCCTTCCTTCCTTCCTCCCTTCTTTCAGCAGTTCTTCTTCCCTTCCTTCCCCTACCTCTTTCCTTCTTGCTACCTCCTTCCTTCTTTCCTTCCTTCCTTCCTTTCGTCTGTCCTTCTTTCTTTCCTTCCTTCTGTCTGTCCTTCCTCCCTTCTTTCCTTCCTTCCTCCCTACCTCCTTCCTTCCTTCCTTCTTTCCTTCCTTCCTTCCTTCCGTCTGTCCTTCTTTCCTGTCCTCCTTTCCTTCCTTCCTTCTTTCCTTCCTTCCATCTGTCCTTCCCGCCCCCCTCCTTCTCTTTTTCCTCCCTTCCTTCCTTCCTCCATTTTTTCCTTCTTGCCTCCCTCCCTCCTTCTCTTTTTCCTCTCTCCCTCCCCCTTCCTCCCTTCTTTCCTTCCTCCCTCCCTCCTTCCTCCCTTCTTTCCTTCCCTCCTTCCTCCCTTTTTTCTTTCCTTCCTCCCTACCTCTTTTCCTCCCTCCTTTCCTTACTGTCAGACTGTCCTCCCATATCTTCATATTTTATTTTTTTCATTTTTAAATCTAAAACAGCCTGTTAATGTTTCTCTGTGATTTCTCTCTCTGTGTAATATCTGATTTTTTTAATTAAGAAACAAACGTTAGAAAAGGATGATTTGTTTGAAGCGTTGAACACACGAGGGAGCAGGCTTCTTTCCTCCTTTCCACTGTCCTTCTTCCCTTCCTTCCTCCATACCTGCTTCCTTCTTTCCTTCTGTCTGTCTTTCCTTCCTTCCTCCCTACCTCTTTCCTTCTGTCTGTCCTTCCTTCCTCCCTACCACCTTCTTTCTTTCCTTCCGTCTGTCCTTCATTCCTTTCTTCTTTCCTCTGTCTTCCTTCTTTACTTCCTCCCTCCCTACCCCTTTTTCCCTCCCTCCCTCCTTCCTCCCTTCCCCCCTTTTTCTTTCCTCCCTCCTTCCCTCCCTCCTTTCCCTCCTTCCCTCCTCCCTCCCTCCTCCCCTCCTCCTTTCCTTCCTTCCTTCCTGCCCCCTCCCTCCCTCCCTCCTCCTTTCCTTCCTTCCTCCCTCCTTCCTTCTTTCTTTCCTCCCTCCCTCCTTGTCTTTTTCCTTCCTCCATCCTTTCCTTCCTTCCTCTGTTCTTTCCTCTGTCCTTCTTTCCTTCCTCCCTCCTTTCCTTCCTTCCTTTCCTCGAGGACAACAGGAGGGTTAAACACAGGTTATTGCTCAGAGGTCAGACTGTCCTCCCACATCTTCATATTTTATTTTTGAGCCAGTTTTTCATTTTTAAATCTAAAACAGCCTGTTAATGTTTCTCTCTGTGTAATATCTGATTTTTTTAAATTAAGAAACAAACGTTAGAAAAGGATGATTTGTTTGAAGCGTTGAACACACGAGGGAGCAGGCTTTGCGTGACTGTGCGTCCTGGCTGAGTGTAGCTGCTGTGTGGATTGAGGCGGTGGGTTGTTATTCTGGGCCGTGTGAGGGAGGAAGGAGGCATTAAAACCACCAGGGACCCTCATTCTTCTTCTCTAGTTAATTTGCTTTGTGATTTGGAGGAAGGAGTCCTGGGTGGTCTTTGTCAGCAGCTGTGTGGGAGTTAACAGACGGCTTCAGGAAGCGCCGAGGATCATCTGTCTTTTGTTTTATTGCTATTTTGTAGAATAAATATAATAAATATGCGTTGTGTTTATATCAGGGTGTTAGCATTGATACACAGCAGCACCGCTAAGCTTCTTATAATACCTGGAAGTACAGATCCAAGCAGCATGGAGACGTCTGTTTCGACTATTCCTCCCTTCCTTCCTTCCTTCCTTCCTTCCTTCCTTCCCTCCTCCTTCTCTCTTTCTTTCCTCCTTCTCTCTTTCTTTCCTTCCTTCCTTCCTTCCTCTGGCCGTCCTTCCTTCCTTCCTCTGTCCCTCCTTCCTCCATCCCTCCATCACTCTTTCTTTCCTCACCCCTACCTTCTTCCCTTCCTTCCTCTTTTCCTTTTTTCATTCCTTCCTTCCTTCCTTCATCCCTCCTTCACTCTTTCTTTCCTCCCCCCTACCATCTTCCTTTCCTTCCTTCACTCTTTTCCTTTCTCCTTCCTTCCTTCCTTCATTCCTCTCTCCATCCCTCCTTCACTCTTTCTTTCCTCCCCCCTACCTTCTTCCCTTCCTTCCCTCCCTCCCTCCTTCCTTCCTCCATCCCTCCTTCACTCTTTCTTTCCTCCCCCTACCTTCCTCTCTTCCTTCCTCTTTCCTTTCTCCCTCTCTCCCTCCTTCCTTCTTTCCTCCGTCTTTCCTTCCTTCCTTTCCTTCCACTTTTCCTTTCTCTCTCTCCCTCCTTCCTTTTTTCCTCCATCTTTCCTTCCTTCCTTTCCTTCCACTTTTCCTTTCTCTCTCTCTCCCTCCTTCCTTTTTTCCTCCATCTTTCCTTCCTCCCTTCCTTCTTTCTTTTCCTCGCTTCCTTACTCCCTCCTTTCCTTCCATCTTCCTCCCTTCCTCCCTTGACACTAAATATCATAATTATAACTTTAATTTATCTCCTTAAATGATCTTTTATCAAGTTTCAATCTCGTCAATCTCAACCGCTCTATAAAGTCTGAGAGAAGAGACGCTTAAAACCTAGAAGGTGTTCCTGTCGTCCTCCCGGGTCAAATTGACCCCGTCTGTTTTGATTGTTCCTTCCTTCCTTCTTCCCTTCCTTCCTTCCTTCCTCCCTCCAACCCTTCCTTCACTCTCTTTCCTCCCCCTACCTTCTTCCCTTTCTTCTTCCTTTCCTTTCTCCTTTCTTCCTTCCTTCCTTCCTTCCTCCATCCCTCTCTTTCCTTCCTCTGTCCCTCCTTCCTCCATCCCCCCTACCTTCTTCCCTTCCTTTCTCCTTCCTTCCTTCCTCCCTCCATCCCTCTCTGTCCCTCCTTCCTTCCTCCCTCCATCCCTCCTTCACTCTTTCCTCCCCCCTACCTTCCTCCCTTCCTTCCTCCCTCCCTCCTTCACTCTTTCTTTCCTCCCCCTACCTTCTTCCCTTCCTTCCTCCATCACTCCATCACACTCTTTCTTTCCTTTCCTTTCCTTTCCTTCCTTCCTCTGTCCCTCCTTCCTTCCTCCCTCCATCCCTCCTTCACTCTCTTTCCTCCCCCCTACCTTCCTCCCTTCCTTCCTGTTTTCCTTTCCTTCCTCCCTTCACTCTTTCTTTCCTCCCCTCCCTCCCTCCTTTCCTCCGTCCTTCCTTCCTTCCTTTCCTTCCTCCCTCCCTTCTTTCTTTCTTTCCTTTCTCCCTCCCTCCCTCCTCCTTTCCTTCCTTCCTCCTCCCTTCCTGCCTCTGTCCCTCCTTCCTCCATCCCTCCTTCACTCTTTCTTTCCTCCCCCCTACCTTCCTCTTTTCCTTTCTCCCTTTCTCCCTCCCTCCATCTCTCCCTCCCTCCTCTCTTCACTCTTTCTTTCCTCCGTCCTTCCTTCCTTCCTTTCCTTCCTCCTTTCTTTCTTTCCTTTCTCCCTCCATCTCTCCTCCTTTCCTTCCTCCCTTGACTCGAGGACAACAGGAGGTTTAAGAGAAATCCTTAAAACTAAGCACACTAATTATTAATGAATGCTCTTGAGTTACTTCCTTTAAGCACATTAATTACTTCTGTAGCATCGACACTTTTTAGGGCTGTAGCTGGTGTTCGCTGCAGGAGAGCAGTTGTGTGTTTCAAGGTGCAACAAACGCTGAATTTATACTTCCTGTTAGACAAACCACTGTGCAGCTTAATGAGGTGGAAAATAAACTGTACAAGTTGTCAAGCCAAGAAAAGCTCATCTAAATGTGCTGCTTGGGTTTGATGGAGGTTTGGTTCCATTTAGGATGTGATGTAGATATGAGGAAGGAAGGAAGGAAGGAAGGAAGGACAGAGGAAAGAAGGAAGGTAATGGGGTGGAAAGAAAGAGAGAGGAAGGAAGGAAGGAAGGAAGGAAGGAAGGAAAGAAGGACAGAAGGAAGGACAGAAGGAAGGAAGGAAGGGAGGAAAGAAGGAAGTAGGGAGGGAGAGAGAAAGGAAAAGAGGGAGGGAGGAAGGAAGAAGGAAGGAAGGAAGGAAGGAAGGAAGGACGGAAGGAAGGACAGAAGGAAGGAAGGAAGGAAGGGAGGAAGGACA
>NC_070586.1:4924054-4936554 GCF_027409825.1 Scomber japonicus | reverse complement strand
GATGCTCGACTTTAAAGTTCAAACCCTGTGAACCTTGATAGTAACCTCTGCAGTTTAAGAAGCTTTGAGGGATTTTTTAAAAGGAAAGCACAGAGCAGCCCCGAGTCTTTTTGTTTCTCTCTCCTAGGAAGCAAAAAGAATAAAAAATCATTTCTTGTCAGATTTGCAAGCGACCTGTTTGAGTAAGTGATTGATCTTCAGACTCCTTTATATCTGAGAAACCACAGAACACTCTCTCTCTCTCTTTCTACCTCTCTCTCTTTCTACCTCTCTCTACCTCTCTCTCTCTCTCTCTCTCTCTCTCTCTGATTTGACAAAGCGCTCTTGTTTTCTCAACTATTTACAGACTTGGCATGGGCGAGGAAGTTGTTAGAGCTGGGAAATCGCTCAAGAATATCGTGCAGTAAGATATCTGTCAAGCCCGTAATCTTTATTGAGTCATAACGGCAAGAAAAAGAAAAAAAATCCTTCATTGCTGATTGCCGCCGCTCGCTCTCTCTCTCTCTCTCGGCAGAATTATTTCCCAGAGCTGTTGTAATTGGGACCATAATAAGTGGCGAAGATAAGAGTCGGGCTCTTATAAGCGCCAATGGCTTAGTATTTCATTGCCTGTAACCATGGTGATGACAGCGGTTAAGATCACTCGCAGGCTTTGAAAACTTAAAACCCGTGTTCTCGTTTTTTTTTTTTTTTTTTTTATGAAACGCTGCTGGACACAAGAAACAGAATAGAAATATTACACTTATATAAGAGTCTGACTGTGTGTGTGGAAGTGTTCAGCTCTTATGAGTGGAGTGTTTTAAAGTATAAATACTCACTATTATTATTATCATTATTATTATTATTATTACAGAAGCCTTTTGATACTACCAAGCCTACAATTATGAGAAATGTACACATATGATTCACAAAGATCACATACATTATTCATTATGTTATTCTGTGTTGTTCAGTGTACAGTGAGGCAGCTTTAACTCTGGGTGATATTTAAAAGGCAGTCCTAGCCGAGACAGAGCTCACTAAAGCAGCCAAATGACACCTTTTTGTTGTCGACAGCAGTTTATCTATTCTGTAAGTCAGTTGTTAGATTAGTTAGATTCATTGATTTCATGATAGCGCCTCCTAGTTTTGCTTTAATTGAGTGAAATATTGTTAGTCATTTGTCTACATAGCTATTGGTTTATTGGTTTATTGGTTTTTTTGGTTTATTTGCACATTGTAAAATAAAAGTCAGAGAAAGCTAATAAAATACAAATAAAACAAGTGCGAGTGAGGTATACTGTACATCCACTGTGGGCTTATCTTAAAACCTCACCTAGAAGAGATAAAACACAATAATAATGCAAAGTAAAATATCAAAGTCACTCATAATAAATATCATGAACCTAAATAATACTACAAGCTAGAGTCCTTATTTCCATTCAGAAAGTCAAATCTCTGCAGAAAGCATCGTTCTATCATCAGCAGAGCAGACGGTCACACTGAGCCTGATTGCCTCCTGATACAAAACACAATAACACACATTAGCACCATAGACTGTAGAAAAGAAATGGACGTTTGTGGACTGCTGCTCGGAAGCCAATAGTTTTGAATCTATAGGCAGGGCCATGGTTGCGAGGGCTGGATCTCGAGGACATTGGTCAATCAACCTGTCAATCAGGACGTAGCCACGCCCTAATGCATACCCTGCTTTATCGTCACATATAAAATCAGGGAGGCCAAAATGTCCCAAATGAACATCATACTGCATTGAAGAAGGCTTTAAACTAGCGATTGAGACCATAAACACATTTTGAAAACGTTTACTGAGGTTAGAAATCAAGTGAGAAGTTGGTGAATTCTCCATTGACTTGTATAGAGACTGTCGCCCCCTGGTGGCCATTTGATAGAATGCAGTTCTAAGTTACTTCCGCGTTGGCCTCATTTCAGAGGACCAGAACTCCCCGCCTGGTTAGCACAAAAAAGCTGCACGGTTGACCGGAAGACAACAAAAAAGTTGCTCCATGGTTTCAGACAGAAGTTAATAAAAGCAGTTTCTTATATATTTAGCTGTGACCATCATCATTTCTTTGGTTAAATAACTTCACTGGAAGGTTTTATCTGCTCGCTAATGAACATCATCGCTGTCAATTGATTGAGAACTATAAAATAAAAGCCCTACAGAAGGAGAAGGGTATCACTTCTGCAAAATTACAGGAAAGCTGTCAAGGCCTTCCTACAAATCCAACATTATAAAAGGTTGCAGGCTCTGTTGTAACCGTTCGACGAGCACTTTAAATGAAACACACCGACACCTTCACTGTCCTCAGCTCCCTCATGGATTTCCTGACATTTCACTCATTTCACTCATCACCTCCAGCAAGAAAGATGCTGTTGGAGGTGTGGCCGTCTTACAGCTTCTCAAAAGACTTAAATTTCACTGAAATCATGTCAAATACAGACAGTACCCCCCCCCCCCCCCCAGACATCACTTTAGCTGATGATTTCTGTTATATTATAATTGTTTCGACGGCTGTAGGATGTAATCGTCATTCTTAATGGAGACTGAATTTATTAAACAGACATAAAGAACTAAATATATGAGGATAAAACTAAAATACTAAATGTACATTTTAACCCTCCTGTTGTCCTCGAGTCAAGGAAGGAAGGAGGAAAGAAAGAAGGAAAGGAGGAAGAAATGAAGAAAAGGAGGGAGGGAGGAAGAAGGGAGAAAGGAAGGAAGGACAGAGGGAGAGAGGAAGGAGGGAGAAAGGAAGGAAGGACGGAGGAAAGAAGGAAGGAAAAGAGGGAGGAAGGAAGGAAGGAAGGAAGGGAGGAAAGAAGAAAAGGAAGGACAGGAGGGAGGAAGGAAAGGATGGAGGAAAGAAGGAAGGGAGGAAGGAAGAAGGAAGGAAGGAAGGACGGAAGGAAAGGAGGGAGGAAGGGAGGATGGAAGGGAGGGAGGAAGGAAAGGATGGAGGAAAGAAGGAAGGGAGGGAAGAAGGAAGGAGGAAGGAGGAAGGAAAGACTCTTAAAACTATTTTTTAAGATATTTTTGAATTAGTCACTGACTCTTGTGCTGGTTGGAAACTTCTCGTTCCAGTAACTGGTGGATGATGACATATTTGCCGTTAAGGACTCATCATGATAAAGACGTGTAGATGAATCCAAATAGAACATTTTTTAAAAGTCTGGTTATAGTTTGGAGATGATGAGCTGCCAGTCAACATCAGGAAGGAGGTGACTGCAGACTGTGGGTATAATAATGAATGGTATGACATTTGGAGAAAATGTCCTCCTGTAGAAAATGTCCTTCCGACTCTTTCCTCCATTATCTCGGAACATTCAAATAATCAGGTGTCAGCTGGATTCACATCAGAAATATTAAAATGACATTAATAATCTTTTTCTTTTTTTTTTTTAACTTACATTTTTTGTCCATTTCTCTCTCAAAGCCTTCTTAACTCTTTTTTTTTCTTCAGACACATTCAGAGCAGACTTGGACTCGTATTTCATTAAGTTTAATGAAAGTGAAATTGAAATGATGACAGAAATGAAGTGGAGCTGAAACGAAGCAAAATGACATATTACAATTCATAGCAGTCTCTGTCTCTGACCTCTAATGAGTCGTCTCCTCTCCTCTCCTCTCTTCTTCTTCTTCTTCTCCTCTTCTTCGCTCTAGGTGGACCCCATGTTCACGGTGCCAGCACCCCCGGCTCCAGGCCATCCAGGATCCTCCCTGCCCTCCGCCCCGTCCTTCTCCCCCCCGACCCTACCCACCTCTAACCCCAAGCAGCTGGCGGTGAGGACGAGGTCTATCGGCACTAACACCCAGGATGGGGGCGTGTCGGGGGGGCTGGACGGAGACTCTGCCTGTCTGGGACCCTGCCAGCCCGGGACCAGCGTCAACCTGGAGGGCATCGTCTGGCACGAGACTGAAGAAGGTAAGAAGTACAAATGATGTAGTATGCAGTATTATAGTGATGTAGTATGCAGTATTACAGTAAAAGTACTGCAGTATTACAGTGATGTAGTATGCAGTATTACAGTAAAAGTACTGCAGTATTATAGTGATGTAGTATGCAGTATTACAGTAAAAGTACTGCAGTATTATAGTGATGTAGTATGCAGTATTACAGTAAAAGTACTGCAGTATTATAGTGATGTAGTATGCAGTATTACAGTAAAAGTACTGCAGTATTATAGTGATGTAGTATGCAGTATTACAGTAAAAGTACTGCAGTATTACAGTGATGTAGTATGCAGTATTACAGTAAAAGTACTGCAGTATTATAGTGATGTAGTATGCAGTATTACAGTAAAAGTACTGCAGTATTATAGTGATGTAGTATGCAGTATTACAGTAAAAGTACTGCAGTATTATAGTGATGTAGTATGCAGTATTACAGTAAAAGTACTGCAGTATTATAGTGATGTAGTATGCAGTACTACAGTAAAAGTACTGCAGTATTATGAGTGATGTAGTATGCAGTATTACAGTAAAAGTACTGCAGTATTATAGTGATGTAGTATGCAGTATTACAGTAAAAGTACTGCAGTATTATGAGTGATGTAGTATGCAGTATTACAGTAAAAGTACTACAGTATTATAGTGATGTAGTATGCAGTATTACAGTAAAAGTACTACAGTATTATAGTGATGTAGTATGCAGTATTACAGTAAAAGTATTGCAGTATTTTAGTGATGTAGTATGTAGTATTACAGTAAAAGTACTGCAGTATTATAGTGATGCAGTATGCAGTATTACAGTAAAAGTACTGCAGTATTATAGTGATGTAGTATGCAGTATTACAGTAGAAGTACTGCAGTATTATAGTGATGTAGTATGCAGTATTACAGTAAAAGTACTGCAGTATTATAGTGATGTAGTATGCAGTATTACAGTAAAAATACTGCAGTATTATAGTGATGTAGTATGCAGTATTACAGTAAAAGTACTGCAGTATTATAGTGATGTAGTATGCAGTATTACAGTAAAAGTACTGCAGTATTATAGTGATGTAGTATGCAGTATTACAGTAAAAGTACTGCAGTATTATAGTGATGTAGTATGCAGTATTACAGTAAAAGTACTGCAGTATTATGAGTGATGTAGTATGCAGTATTACAGTAAAAGTACTGCAGTATTATAGTGATGTAGTATGCAGTATTACAGTAAAAGTACTGCAGTATTATAGTGATGTAGTATGCAGTATTACAGTAAAAGTACTGCAGTATTATAGTGATGTAGTATGCAGTATTACAGTAAAAGTACTGCAGTATTATAGTGATGTAGTATGCAGTATTACAGTAAAAGTACTGCAGTATTATAGTGATGTAGTATGCAGTATTACAGTAAAAGTACTGCAGTATTATAGTGATGTAGTATGCAGTATTACAGTAAAAGTACTGCAGTATTATAGTGATGTAGTATGCAGTATTACAGTAAAAGTACTGCAGTATTATAGTGATGTAGTATGCAGTATTACAGTAAAAGTACTGCAGTATTATAGTGATGTAGTATGCAGTATTACAGTAAAAGTACTGCAGTATTATAGTGATGTAGTATGCAGTATTACAGTAAAAGTACTGCAGTATTATAGTGATGTAGTATGCAGTATTACAGTAAAAGTACTGCAGTATTATAGTGATGTAGTATGCAGTATTACAGTAAAAGTACTGCAGTATTATAGTGATGTAGTATGCAGTATTACAGTAAAAGTACTGCAGTATTATGAGTGATGTAGTATGCAGTATTACAGTAAAAGTACTGCAGTATTATAGTGATGTAGTATGCAGTATTACAGTAAAAGTACTGCAGTATTATGAGTGATGTAGTACGCAGTATTACAGTAAAAGTACTGCAGTATTATAGTGATGTAGTATGCAGTATTACAGTACTTGGTCTAACATTTACACATCAGACATCATAATTTAAACATATCAAGCTGCCACAAGAAACATTTTATTTTTGCTAATTAAAATATGAAAGCATGATGGAGCAGACCACAGAGAGAGAGAGAGAGAGAGAGAGAGAGAGAGAGAGAGAGAGAGAGAGAGAGAGAGAGAGAGAGAGAGAGAGAGAGAGAGAGAGAGAGAGAGAGAGAGAGAGAGAGAGAGCTTAGTCCAACTGGCATATTCTCCGACATTATAAAGTCGCATATTAAAGCAGTTGTATTCTGCCCAGCAGTCACATGGCCTCTCTGCCTCTAATTGTATTTTTCCGTTGGGTTTAACAATAAGTAGATACTTGATTAACCGAGTCTAACCCATACTGTATGTAACAGTAGGTTATAAAATAAAAACATGGAGGCTCTGCTGCTTGAATAGGAAAAGAGTGTCTGTGGATGTTTATTTTTGTTTATTTAAAGGATAATTACCGTTTTTTACAACCTGGACCTTATTTCTAGCATAAAATACGATCTATGGTAAACAAACACAGTCACAATAGGACTGAATAATAACTAAGATTGAATCTAGTTCTCAGATTAAATAAAACGAGGATTAATCTTCTATACAGTACGTTAGTTGACTTGCCTGATTAAATAAGGGTAAAATAAATATAAATGGACAATTCATAGACGCTATGTTAAGCAATTTAAATTTGAAAAAAGAGGCCACTTCCGTCAAGCCAGAGGCTTTTGTCACGTCAGGTGCTTCTGCTCTGGGGCTGCAGCTGTGGTGACATCATCCAGATCAGAGGTTAGCAGGTCAACCTACTGACCCCGGATGTTGATAACATGCCACCACGGGCTCGGAGGGGAATAGCACTAACGTATCATAAGTTTGGTGTCAGATAATGTGTTATAGCTATAGAGGCTGAGCTTCGGTGCCCCGTGTACTCGGATTATACGGATATACAGCGCTACAAAGTTGTCTGGGTGAGTAAATGATCGTATTTTATGCTAGTAATAAGGTCCAGGTTGTAAAAAAACGGTAATAATCCTTTAAATATGAAAGGCATGACAGCACATACCCCAGCAGCACAATAACCTATAATAACCTTTATGCAGGTAAGATCAGGTAGCTGAGCCAGAATCCTCCATATCAAACTCATGTTAGCTGTAACGGGATCATACCTCTACAGTTAGCCAGTTAGCTGAGTTAGCCGCTAAGTTAGCCGCCGAGCTAGCAGATGAGTTAGCCACCGAGCTAGCTAGCTATCGGGGAACATCGGTACGCTCCCACTGTGTAACCTTAGCAGCAGCAGTGGCATGGTGGGCTATCTACAGCTAAAATCCATAGAAATAAAGTAGATTTCCAACCACGTGATCAATAACATACATAATACTGACAAAATGTATGTCAGTCAACCCAACATGAACCCAACCTGCCTCACAAAAAGCCAGCTGAGCCGAAAATACGTAATGAATATGAGAGAAAACAAACCGTCTCACCTGTTCATCAGGTAGAAAAGCAGCTGAATGAATGAAGGCCTCAGGATGAATATCAGCTCAAACTAAGAAAACTGTAGAGAGTTTCATTCACCACAAACATCAAAACACACAAAAGAAACTCATATTTTGGCTCAACTTTGCAGAGAAGTTAGCTCATATCTTCAGCTTCCTTCACTTCCTGCAACCGCCACTGACTGTGGTCGGAGGTGGAATTACATGCTGCCTTCAGGTACACCTCGTAAAATCCAGGTTTGCTCGGAGTCTGTATTTTTGACCGTATTGAAAATGATACCTTCAGGATTTTTAAATACCCCGGTATATCGCAATATCGTTATATCGTAATACCGTAATACCGTGATACCGCTCAAGCCTAATAAGGGAGAAGTAGACAGTGTTTTAATAAAAATTTTTTGACATAATTAAACTTTTTGTGGAAAAAAAACACATTATTCAGGAAATATTATTCAAAGCAAAGTATATTATATATCTTAAAACATGTCTGGACTGAGTCTTCAACAGTACTTTATTATTTAAGGGTTCAAGGGGCTTAAAGGGCAATTCCAGTGTTTTTGCACATTTACAGATAAAACATGCAAAAATCATGAATATATACCTAAATTAATGACATAATTTGGACAATAATTGAAGAATTGATGCTCACTGTGATGTTGTATTTTTACTGGTACTACTTTTTTACCATAAATAATTTAAATATTGCTTTTATTTGATCACTTTTGTTTGAGTCACTGTATTATAATTATAAGGGTCATACTGTACAGATCACATTTTAGAAGTAGTGGTGGTGGTGATAATCTAAATGTCATCCATAAATCTTAATTGTGGTAAAAAATTATTGACATGAATTTATAAATGTTTAGTCACTGGGCTGAAATATGGAAAAAGACTGTTAACGTTTGAGACGGTGATATTATTAGTAGCTTCCTAACTGTGCTTCAGTCCTGTCTGCGGCAGAATAATTTTGGTAGGCTGCATTTATGTGTGTGTGTGTGTGTGTGTGTGTGTGTGTGTGTGTGTGTGTGTGTGTGTGTGTGTGTGTGTGCGTGTGTGTTTACATAAGCAGAGACGTGAACAAAGTGAAAAGAGACTGAACCTGAAAATGGCTGAGCTGTAAAGTGAGTGTTTGAGAGCCTGAGTGTTTTTAGAAACGCGCCTCTGTGATGATGAGGAGGAGGAAAAAGTCTGAAGCATCAAACGCGGATAAATAAAATACTGTTTTTCATGCTTCAGTGAAAGCCAAGATGGCCAAAACGCATCAGCAGCTTTTTCTGATCCCACAGCTTGACCTGATTTGAGTTTGACAAAAGGCTTTTTCTCGCCTTGACGGTTGGAAAAGCCCCGGACTTACTCTTCACTGCACTCTTTCAGGTGCAGCGACCATTTCTGTCGTTTTCACATTCAAAGGATTTGTGGTCGTTTGCTCTGTTCAGCGTCCAAATAAACAGACTGACGGACAATCACAGCAGTTTAAATGAACGCTGGCGGCTGAGCGATGGCTGCATTTTGGCTGTTTGCCCAAAAAAAAAAATCTCCAAGATGGAAAATCTGAAAAATGAAGTAAAGGTTTCTGAAGACAGCGCAATGCAAGAAGTGAGACATTATCCTGCTGATTTCTGACAGCTCATCACAACTCTGTCATCACTTGTTACTGGTTCTTGGTGTTGAGAGCTGAGAGGAGGTTTTTAGGTTTATTTTTCCAAACAGCAGAGCAGCAGCAGTTTTATATCCAAACAACAAACAGCAAACATCTCCACTGCTGCCTGTTTATAGAGAAAATATGGAGTTAAATATTGGGGGATATTCACAAACACCTTGTTGTTGGGCCCCTTGCTGACTGACATTTAATAGAGCTGAAATGTTTCAATGATTCATCAATTAGTCAACTGACAGACCTTTAAGTTGATAACTGATTAACTTTTAATTAATGCCAACAATGATCAGTTATCAGCTTCTTAAATGTGAATATTTGCTAGTTTTCCAGTTTTCCATGACAGTAAACGCAACATCTTTGTGTTGTTTTTTTTTTTACTACTGATCAGACCAAACAAGTCAGAATAAAAGCAGAATATGTTAACTATGGCTTCAGGGCATAAAGAACAATCATTTAATTATTAAAGGAAATGATTGCAGCATGAACTGATCAACCATTTAAGTCATTTTTAAGCAGAATTGCCACAAAATTCTTAGGTAGCAGCTTCTTAAATATGAATATCTGCTAGTTTTCCAGTTTTCTATGACAGTAAATGCAACATCTTTGTGTTTTTGACCATTGATCAGATAAAACTAATCATTAGAATATGTTAATTTGGGCATAATGATAGGTATTTTATATACTGGACAATCAATTAATCATTAAATAAAATGATTGCAGCCTTACAGGACTCATGTGAGAAGTAAAATGTTTGGTTAAAGTTAGGAAAATATTGTTGATATAGTTAATAAAAAGACAAAAATTAATTTCAGTTAATTCAATTAATCAATTAAAGTAATGCAGTCTGCTGCCAGTTTCCCCCCAGTGGCCACTCGTGGTATTGCAGCCTTTAAAGTATTTTCCCCGTAGACTACCGTTATTTAAAAAGTCCATAAAACAATTGACGAGACATCTCAATGAATTGCTCTTTCTATGATGAGTTATTTTATTTGTAAAACTTTCCTGGAGCCCAGAAAAGTGATTTTAAATTCCAATGTAAAGTCTGTGGGCCGAGCAGAGAAACACTAATGAGAGAGCGAACCTGGAAGCTCGACAACTCAACAACGCGCCAGGAAAGCAATTTTCCATCTCTCAGTGTTGGTTTCCAGTTCCTGTAATACATTCATGATACAAACAGAGCTAAATAAAATACATGCTCATTAGTGAATGAGATTTTTTTAACTTTGAATATATTCAGTATCAGCCAGACAGTGGTATTGATCTTCTCATGTAACTCTCAAAAAGAAAGTGAATGAGCTTATTTCCAGACTGTCAAACATTTCCTTTAACCTCCTGTGACTCTGCGTCCTCATCACATCACATTTTGGCTTTGCTGGACCTTTTACATCATTCTGCTGAACTTTGACCTGTTGTCCTCGTTCATACACGACTATTTGTGCCACCAAGTGGAAATAAAAGCACATAACAGTGCAAACATCAGATGGCAGCAACAGCCGATCCCCAGACAAAAGTGGAGCAGCTACAAAACCTTCACATTTTATTGTTGAAATCTGTTTTTTTAATGCGTCTGTGTAAAGTAAGAATAAATATGTGTTCTGAGTTTGACATACCACAGAAAAGTGTGTTGTTAACCACCCTGCCAAATTTGAATGATTAAAAAAAAATCGCCAAATATATGAAATTAGGCTTCAAAGTTGTGTAGAAATCAGTCTCTTTCTCTGCTCCCAAACGCTGTGGGCGTGGCCTCCAAGTCAGCTGAAGCCCCGCCCCCTACCAAGTGTCACCTGTCAATCAAAGTCACCACCTGTACCAGAAACATGGACACTACGTCTGAGAGCTTTCTGCGGCCAACTCAGCGGCTAGCTCGGCAGCTAAATCTGCGGCTAGCTCGGCTGCTAACTCGGCTGCTAGCTCGGCGGCTAACTCAGCTAACTGGCTAACTGTAGACTGTAGTAGTAGTAGTGTGTGCTGAATGTATTTATACCTCTACAGCAGCAGGGGCGGGTTTATGCTAATCACTAAATCCTGAACACAGAAATGTTGAAACACAGTTTGTGAAGCCTAGCTCCACAATTCAAATCTAAATGGTTGAAATGCTTTTTACACCTTTTTTAGAAATTCATTTATGACCTATTTAATGTGCTTAGAAGAAAATGTCTGAATTCACTTTACACAGTCTTTAATAACATTTGTATCTCGATTGACATTGGGACGTTATTATCGTTTGTGCAAAGGGAAAGAGTATTTATCAGGTCCGACTAAACTCAAATATAGAAGAAATTAAAAATGCATACCAAACAAAAGCTCTCAGGAGTGTCAGGAGGTTAATGGCAGTTCAATCAATAGTTACAGAGATATTTGACTGTGGAGTTAAGCTACTATTAACACGTCTAAAAAGCTGCCCTCTAAATCACAACAGGGATGATTGTTAAGTAATGTGGAGATCACAGATTTCACCCTGGTTTACATTTTGGCATTGTTACAGTTAGTGTGGGTTTAGAGAACATATGCTCCCAGAAAAAATAACTGGTGCTGCTTAGCTTTATCGTTCCAGATCTTTTAGACACTTTCTGCCAAATAAAATATAAGCAAAGTTTATTTTTAATATGACAGATATCCTCATGAGGGCGGATTTGGCTTTACACTTCACATAATCTTGAGTCCAAATATGAAAAATAGGAAGAAAAGTAGAAGTAGCAGCAGAAACCTGTCCAGAACAACAAAATGATGCCATGGGAGCGGCAGGCGGCGGATCAGACGGCGAGATGATTTACCCGCCGATTTCAACGCCACCGCTCTTTGATAGGCCGTTAACGAGGACAGCGCTCAGCTCCGCAGCCTCTCAGCGGAGGTGTAATACCTTACTGCAGGCTGCTAATGAATAAATCCCATCTCCCCCATCTCTCTCGGTTGCCCGGCTCACTCTGCCAGCCGCAGGGCCTCTGAAGTGGAGTGGCGAATTTGGCAGAGAGGTGTTTGTATCTCGGCCCAGTATTAATTAACTGGAGCTATACTCACTCCACCCGGGCAAAAATAATAAAAAAAAAAAAAAAAAAAAGAAGAAGAAGAAAATACAAACATAACACAAGGGAATATATCCCAGATGAAAAGCGCTCTTAAACGGGCCAGAGAGGTGAGGAGAGGAGAGAAGAAAGGATGAAGAATAATACATCTGCTGCCTCTGACTCTGTGAGGATTAAAGACTCCAGAGAGACGGAAAAACAGATTTTTAGCTGATCTGATGAAATTTTTTTTTAGCATTACAGTATAAAAAACTTTTGCCAAAATCCTGTTCTCAACTATTCTCCTCATTTATAAGCTCTTGGTCACATTTGTAGATCATACTTTTCTCATTTAACCCTTTAAATACTGTTCATATTCTGACTCATAATTAGACTTTACACCAATTCACATTCATTAATTCCTCCATCAGTCATTAATACATGTTTGATTA
>NC_070586.1:4874054-4919054 GCF_027409825.1 Scomber japonicus | reverse complement strand
ACTCGCCCCAAAGCCGTCGAGAAGAGAAAAAAAATAAAAAATACACATTTGAACAAATTGTAATTGGGACTTTGAAGGATTGTGAAGAACATAATGTTAGTAGGAACACACACATTCACACTCAGTAAGAGGAACAATGTGAGTTATCCTCTGTGTTGGAGACGGAGTCATGCTTCACTAATAATGGGATGGGGAAAGGAGGGAAGGAGGGAGGAAAGGAGGAAGGAGGGAAGGAAGGAAAGAAGAAGGGAGGGAGGAAGGAAGGAAGGAAGGAGGGAGGGGTGAGCCAGGGAGGGAGGGAGGGAGGGAGGGAAGGGGAAAGGAAGGCTGGAAGGAAGGGAGGAAGAAGGAAGGAAGGCAGGGAGGAAGGGAGGAAGAAGGAAAGGAGGGAGGAAGGGAAGAAAGGGAGGAAAGAAGGAAGGAAGGAAGGAACGAAGGAAGGGAGGAAAGAAGTAGGGAGGGAGGAAAGAAGGAAGAAGGAAGGGAGGAAGGAAGAAATGAAGTAAAGAAGAAGGGAGTGAGGAAGGAAAGGAGGAAGGGAAGAAGGGAGGGAGGAAAGAAGGAAGGAAGGAGGGAATGGAAGGAAGGCGGATTATATATTGGAATAAGAAGGACGCAGGTTAATGCTTTTAAATGTCAGGCTGAGAAGGGAGAGAGACAAAGGAAGGAAGAAGGAAGGAAGGAAAGAAGGAAGGAAGAAGGAAGGAAAGGAGGAAGGAAAGGAAGAAGGAACTTGTTTGTTTACACTCGCCCCAAAGCCGTCGAGAAGCAAAAAAAAACAACACATTTGAACAAATTGTAAATGGGACTTTGAAGGATTGTGAAGAACATAATGTTAGTAGGAACACACACATTCACACTCAGTAAGAGGAAAACTATCTTTTTCCCCAAAGAGGAGACGGAGTCATGCTTCACTAAAAATAGAAACTCTGTCACATTTCTGGCACGGAGTAACTTCTGGGGACACAAGAGAGTGTTTGCTGCTGATCCTGCACAGAGTTATATTACAGCACGGCCAGTCATATGAGGGTTAGGGTTAGTATAGTTAGAACTCAAACTAAGGAAGGGAGGGAGGAAGGAAGGAAAGGAGGAAGGAAGGAAGGAAGAAGGAAGGAAAACACAGTCAGTCATATGAGGGTTAGGGCTAGTATAGTTAGTATAGTTAG
Source organism: Scomber japonicus (assembly GCF_027409825.1). NCBI lineage: Eukaryota > Metazoa > Chordata > Actinopteri > Scombriformes > Scombridae > Scomber > Scomber japonicus. The sequence goes on along the minus strand of NC_070586.1, from coordinate 4,917,888 downwards.
AACTCAAACTAAGACTAAGACTAAAGGAGGGAGGGAGAAAGGAAAGGAAGGAATGAAGGGAGTGAAGAAGGAGGGAGGGAGGGAGGGAGGGAGGGAGGAAAGGAGGAAAGGAAGGAAGGAAACTATACTAAAACTAGTAGTGAAAAAATATTTAAGTTAAAGGTTGAATATGTAGAATATTTATTAAAAGCTATATATATATTTTTAAATAATACAGCCACGGGGCGTTTTGAGGGGTACAGAATGAAAGTATTGCTTTTCCATAAAAAAAAATATTTAGTCTGAATTAATATTTTTAAAATGTTTTGACGGGTTGGACAATGACGTTCTGACACGTTCTGTGTACACTGTACCAGCCAATTAACGGCCGGAAGTGCGGGTTGCCAGGGTTGTCTGTTGTTCCGGTGCAGCTACTGTAGGCTGGCACTGGGTGAAATCAGAGGTGAAATGGAGTTGTAAACAAGCAGAGGCGTGTTGGACTTACTAAAACCAGCGTTTTTTGCTCTCAAGTACAACTTTTCATCACAAAACTTCGAAGGTAAGACAGAATATCTGTTAGTCGCTGTAAATAAGTGGCTTTATATTCTTTGGCTGCTGGTTCACTGAGTTTTTAGCGCAATAATAGTGGTACTGTTGAACTCGCCAGGGTCTTAGCTTTCATATGAGATGCTATTTGTTTGTGTACCATGAAGTATCAAAACGGTAGCAATGGAAATCTGGAGAGTGGGTTGACTTTCTGACGCTATTCGGATTTTGACATTTGATCATTAACCTCTTAACGCACGCTGTTCCGTTCACGGGACGGGACGGATGTTAAGAGGTAGCCACACGGTCTTCTGGATGTTTTAAACACCAACCCTTAAACATATATATTCATGCCGTACATTGTTGGAAAGCTTAGATTGTTCTGATTCATTCAAGACCACTCACGACTTATATGGTTGCTCACAGCCGTAATAGTATTAGCGGTTAGCTCGGCTAGCCCCTCAGCTAAGTGAGAAAAGCTATAATGCCTACATACCTTCAAAGTCTTCCCTTTATCCACAACGATCATCTTATGACTCAGGACTTTCTGTACAGCTCGCCAAGTATCCATTCTGCTGAAATATAAAATCCGTTTCCTTCTAACCGGAATACTTTCCTCAATATGTCAACATGTATTTAGTCCAACACGTAATGTAATAACACAAATAACAAACCATATACGGTCCGTTTACGTCATTTCCTGACCTGCGCGTCCATCTCAGAGTTCACGTGACTAGATGTTTACGACCGTGAGCCTCTCCTGCTTCTGACGACACCACACACAAGCCAATCGGTGTTTAGGATTAGGCAGTACATGCAGAGACATTGCTGCTACTCCCACTGGCGTTACAATGTAATGTACCTCGGTGGTTTCAAGTCAGTTACAGCGAGGGTATGTTCGCTTCCTGTTTTCAAAATAAAAGCACCAACTCTTTTCTTAATAATAAAAGGCAACGGGTGTTTTATTTTGTGAAAATGACCGGAAGTGCGTTACTCGCTACGGCTAACTTGAGTGGCTCCGAATTCGCAGGAACAAAACTTTAAGCAGATGTTATTTGGACAAATTAGCGTCACATTGTGGATCTAAAGGGCTACTTTACTTTCTCGCCTAAAAAGGTTAGACATGTGGATAAAGTGGTTTATTTACAGAGTTAGAGCTAAAATAAAATCTGGCACCGGACCTGGCAACCCGACTGCTGGAATTACTTTTTGGTTGTTGCGACTACGATCTCGAGACATTAGATGGCGTTGTTTTGCTCATTCTACATATTCTACCTTTAACTGAAATAAAAATGAAAGGATGGAAGTAAGGAAGGGAGGGAAGAAGGAAGGAACGAAGAAAGGGAGGAAAGAAGGAGGGACGGAGGAAAGACGGAAGAAGGAAGGAAAGGAAGAAGGAAGGAGGGAGGGAGGAAGGAAGGAAGGAAGAAGGAAGGAAAGCACAGTCAGTCATATGAGGGTTAGGGTTAGTATAGTTAGTATAGTTAGAACTCAAACTAAGACTAAGACTAAAGGAGGGAGGGAGAAAGGAAAGGAAGGAAGGAACAAACGAAGGAAGGAAAGAAGAAGGGAGGGAGGAAGGAAGGGAGGAAAGAAGGAGGGAGGAAGGAAGGGTGAGAAGTGAGACAGACGTTTATTAGAATTTGAACCTTGATGACTAACCTTTCTTTCTGCCAGGAGTGAAAGAATGTGTTTGTGACTCTACCAAACAGTCTGAGCCTCAAGGAAGGAAGGAAAGGAGGGAGGAAGGAAGGAAGGAAGGAAGGAAAGGAAGGATACAGGTTAATGCTTTTAAACATCAGGGTGAGAAGTGAGACAGACGTTTATTTGAACCTTGATGACTAAACTTTTCCAGCCAGGAGTGAAGCAATGTGTTTTCCTCCTCAGACGTTTGTGACCAACAGAGACTCTACCAAACAGTTTGAGCCTCAAGGAAGGAAGGAAGGAATGAAGGAAGGAAGGAAAGGAGGGAGGAAGGGAGGAGGGAAAGAAGGAAGAAAGGAAAGAAGAAGGGAGGGAGGGAGGAAGGAAGGGCGGGCGAAGGAAGGGAGGAAAGAAGAAGGAAGGAAAGGAGGAAGGAAGGACGGGAGGAATGAAGGAAGGGAGGAAAGGAGGAGGGAAAGAAGGAGGGAGGAAAGGAGGAAGGAAGGAAGGAAAGAAGAAGAAGGAAGGAGGGAGGAAAGGAGGAAGGAAGGGAGGAAAGAAGAAGGGAAGGAAGGAAGGAGGGAGGAAAGGAGGAAGGAAGGTAGGAAAGAAGGAAAGGAGGGAGGAAGGGAGGAGGGAAAGAAGGAAGGAAGGAAAGAAGAAGAAGGGAGGGAGGAAGGAAAGGAAGGGAGGAAGGAGGCAGGTAGGGAGGGAGGAAGGAAGGGCGGGCGAAAGAAGGAAGGAAAGGAAGGAAGGGAGGAGGGAAGGAAGGGAGGAAGGAAGGAGAGAAGGAAGGGAGGAAGGAAGGAAGGAAGGAAGGAAAGACGTTTCTGACCAACAGAGACTCTACCAAAACAGTCTGAGCCTCAAGGAAGGAAGGAAAGGAGGGAGGAAGGAAGGAAGGAATGAAGGAAGGAAAGAAAGGAGGGAGGAAGGGAGGAGGGAAAGAAGGAAGAAAGGAAAGAAGAAGGGAGGGAGGAAGGAAAGGAAGGGAGGAAGGAGGCAGGGAGGGAGGGAGGAAGGGCGGGCGAAGGAAGGGAGGAAAGAAGAAGGAAGGAAAGGAAGGAAGGGAGGAGGGAAGGAAGGGAGGAAGGAAGGAGAGAAGGAAGGGAGGAAGGAAGGAAGGAAGGAAAGACGTTTCTGACCAACAGAGACTCTACCAAAACAGTCTGAGCCTCAAGGAAGGAAGGAAAGGAGGGAGGAAGGAAGGGAGGACGTTATGAAGGAAGGAAGGAAGGAAGGAAGGAAGGAAGGAAGGAAGGGAGGAAAGACGTTTGTGACCAATAGAGACTCTACCAAACAGTCTCATAAATGTGTGAACTCCTTCCTTCAGTTTTTAATGGCAGCTTGTTCTGCAGCTAGATTGATTTTTCTCTCCTCTACTGCAATTTATTCTTTTTCTTTTTTTCTTTTTTTTAAATCCTACCTGCACTCATCTTTGTTTTTCTCATTTTGCTTCATCACTGTGATCCAGCTGAGTGTTGCTCTGCTTCTCTTCTTGAGGCAGTAGAGCATTAAATATAAAAATATAAAAATATAAAAATATAAAGCTGCAGCATAAAATAATGATTTAAAAACAACAAACAAGGACATACAGAGAAAATGAAAGATTAAAATTTAAAGAGTGAGCACAGGAGAAAAGAAGTTCTCAAGTTATTGTTTTAGATACTGCAGGGCACTTTTATTATTAAGGAAGGAAGGAGGGAAAGAGGGAAGGAAGGAGGGAAAGAGGGAAGAAAGGAAGGAGGAAGAAAGAAGGAAAGAAGGAGGGAAAGGGAAGGAAGGAAAGAAGGACGGGAGGAAGGAAGAAGGAAGGAAAGGACAAAGGAAGGAAGGAGGAAGAAAGGATGAAGGAAGTAAAGGACAAAGGAAGGAGGGAGGGAAAGAGGGAAGGAAGGAAAGGGGGCAGGAAGGAGGAAGGGAGGAAAGAAGGAGGGAGGGAAGAAGGAAAGGAAGGAAGGAAGGAAAGGAGAAGGAAAGGAGGGAGGAAGGAAGGAAGGAAAGGAGGGAGGAAGGAAGGAAGAAGGAAGGAATGGATGAAGGAAAGGAGGAAGGAAGGAAAGGAAGGAAGGAACTAGATCGCTTCCGACATACATTTTGATTTAACAAGAAAAGTTCCTTTAATTAGATACGATATGTAATAACGAGGTCAAGTGAAAGCTTCTTGAATACTTTAGTAGATATATGTGTTATAATCCTGTCATTAAAACAACTGAACCAATGTTTCTTTGTCACGGTTTCCAAACGGGATAAAAACAGTTCCTCACACAACAAAAGAAGATGAGAGGAAGACGAGAAGCTCAGACAGGGTTGGATATGTCCGTGCTGTCTGTGAGAGATCTATAAATCCTTCAGCCTTCAGCACACACATACATTATAAACCCTTCTTCTCCTCCTCTCATTATTACCGTTAATTAATTATTATCTATTATAATGTAACCACGTCTACTGTATCCCACGGTGATACATGCTTTAACCCTCCTGCTGTCCTCCAGTCAAGGAAGGATGGGAGGGAGGGAGGGAGGGAGGGAGGGAGGGAGGAAGGAGGAAGGAAGGGGGGAAGGAAGGAAAGAAGGAAGGAAAGGAGGTAGGAAGGCAGTGAGGAAGGAAGGGAGGGAAGAAGGAAGGAGGAAAGGAAGGAAAGGAGGGAGGAAAGGGAGGATGGAAGGAGGAAGGAAGGAAGGAAGGAAAGAAGAAGGGAGGAATAAGGAAGGAAAGGAGGGAGAAAGGAGGAAAGGAAGGAAGAAGGAAAGAAAGGAGGGAGGAAAGGGAGGGGGGGAGGGAGGAAGGAAGAAGGAAGGAAGGAAGGAAGGAAGGAAGGAAGAAGGAAGGAAGGAAGGAAGAAGGAAGGAAAGGAGGGAGGAAAGGGAGGATGGAAGGAGGAAGGAAAGGAGGAAGGAAGGAAGGAAGGAAAGAAGAAGGGAGGAATAAGGAAGGAAAGGAGGGAGAAAGGAGGAAAGGAAGGAAGAAGGAAAGAAAGGAGGGAGGAGAGGGAGGAAGGAAGAAGGAAGGAAGAAGGAAAGAAAGGAGGGAGGAGAGGGAGGAAGGAAGAAGGAAGGAAGGAAGGAAGGAAGGAAGGAATAGTACGGACGGGGTTAAAGGTTCATCCTCACACAACAAAAGAAGACGAGAGGAAGATGAGAAGCTCAGACAGGGTTGGATATGTTGGTGCTGTCTGTGAGAGATCTATAAATCCTTCAGCCTTCAGCACACACATACATTATAAACCCTTCTTCTCCTCCTCTCATTATTACCATTAATTAATTATTATCTATTATAATGTAACCACGTCTACAGTATCCCACGGTGATACATGCTCTAACCCTCCTGCTGTCCTCCAGTCAAGGAAGGATGGAAGGGAGGAAGGAAGGAAAGGAGGAAGGGAGGGAGGAAGGAAGGAAAGAAGGAGGGAAAAAAGGAGGGAAGAAGGAAGGAAAGGAGGGAGGAAAGGAGGAAGGAAAGAAGGAGGGAGGAAGGAAGGAAGGAAAGAAGGAGGGAGGAAGAAAAGGAAGGAATTAAAGAAGGACGGAGGGAGGAAGGGAAGGAGGAAGGAAGGAAGGAAAGAAGAAGGAGGAAGGAAGGAAGGAAGGAATAGTAAAACAGACGGGGTTAAAGGTTAAAATAAAAGCTTGCATCATTCCTTTAAACATTAAACCCTGAAGCTCGTGTCTCTGACGGATCCGAGCTGATATCAGAGCCTTTTAATGGTCCCAGTGTTTCCAGTACTAACTGGTGTGTCTCAGTGTTCCCAGTACTAACTGGTGTGTCTCAGTGTTTCCAGTACCAACTGGTGTGTCTCAGTGTTCCCAGTACTAACTGGTGTGTCTCAGTGTTCCCAGTACTAACTGGTCTGTCTCAGTGTTCCCAGTACTAACTGGTCTGTCCCAGTGTTTCCAGTACTAACTGGTCTGTCCCAGTGTTTCCAGTACTAACTGGTCTGTCCCAGTGTTTCCAGTACTAACTGGTCTGTCCCAGTGTTCCCAGTACTAACTGGTGTGTCTCTGTCCCGTGTGATTGACAGGTGTGCTGGTGGTGAACGTGACGTGGAGGAAGAGGACCTACGTAGGAACTCTGTTAGACTGCACCAAACATGACTGGGCTCCTCCAAGGTAACGCTGCACTGTTTAATGCTTCTCTGCTTCTAACTGTGTCTGTGAGACGTTCCATGACACTCCGTAAAAGACAGATTGTATGTTGTAGCTTCCCCAACATGCACAGATTACCTCCAGGCTCACTGCTGATGTTGAGTTTAGATGAGTTTTGTGGTGTTTTTGAGCTCTTAACCCTCTTGTTGTCCTCGAGTTAAGGAAGGAAGGGAGGAAGAAGTAAGGAAAGGAGGAAGGGAAGAAGGGAGGAAGAAGGAAGGAAAGGAGGAAGGGAAGAAGGAAGGAAAGGAAGGAAGGAGGGAGAAAGGAAAAAAGGAAAAGAGGAAGGGAGGAAGGAAGGAAGGAAGGAAGGAAAGAAGAACAGAGGAAAGAAAGTAGGGGGAAAGTAGGGGGGAGGAAAGAAAGAGAGAAGGAAGGAAGAAAGAAAGGGAGAAAGGAAGGAAGGAAAGAAGGAAGGAAGGAAGGAAGCTGAATGATAACATCCAGTCAGTACAGACAGATATCCGCAGTGACAAGAGCCCCGAACAAGCCAAAAAAAAAAAAAAAAGAAGCAATTTATTCCCTGCTTTCAGAGATTAAGCTGTAATCGCCATGACAACAATCATTTACATACAGGAGCAATAATTGAGAGGCTTCAGCCCAGCGAGGAGGGGGGGGCTGTCACATTTTCCACTCAGCAATTACCCCCCCCAAAATAAAAGCCCTCCACTCTCCATTTGTGAAAGAGTAGTGATGGAGAGTGGAGAGCGGGTTTGTTAAAGCTCATTATGGAACAACAGCTGACGGCCCCGGAGCCAATTTAGCCTTTTTATGATTTTAACCACATTAAATGGCGACTCCATTATTCTCTCCTTCTTTTTTTTTTTTAGGTTATTTTTTTAGCTTGTTTGAGATGTATTCAAATCTGAATACTCCTTCCGTCCATCCTTCCTTCCTTCCTTCCTTCCTTTCTTCCTGCTATCTGTCCTTCCTTCCTTCCTTCTTTCCTTTATTCCTTCCGTCTTTCATTCCTGTCTACTCTTCCATCTCCTGCTTCTTTTCCTTCCTTTCTTCCTTCTATATGTCCTTCCTTCCTTCCTTCCTTCCTTCCTTCCTTCCTTCCTTCCTTCTGTCTTTCATTCCTGTCTACTCTTCCTTCTTCCTGCTTCTTTTCCTTCCTTTCTTCCTTCTATCTGTCCTTCCTTCCTTCCTTCCTTCCATCTCCTGCTTCTTTTCCTTCCTTCCTTCCTTCCGTCTTTCATTCCTGTTCCATCTCCTGCTTCCTTTCTTCCTTCTATCTGTCCTTCCTTCATTCCTTCCTTCCGTCTTTCATTCCTGTCTACTCTTCCATCTCCTGCTTCTTTTCCTTCCTTTCTTCCTTCATTCCTTTATTCCTTCTGTCTTTCATTCCTGTCTACTCTTCCATCTCCTGCTTCTTTTCCTTCCTTTCTTCCTTCTATATGTCCTTCCTTCCTTCCTTCCTTCGTTCTGTCTTTCATTCCTGTCTACTCTTCCTTCCGTCCTTCCTTCTGTCTTTCATTCCTGTCTACTCTTCCTTCTCCTCCTTCTATCTGTCCTTCCTCCCTCCCTTTCTTCCTTCCTTCCCTCCTTCTTTCCTCCCTAGTTTTCTTCCTTCTTCCTTCCCTCCTTCCTTCCTCCCTCCTTTTCTTCCTCCCTTCCTTCCTTGACTCGAGGAAAACAACAGTGTTTGTTTCCCTCATTTCCTCCCTCCTTCCTTCCTTTCTTTCCTCCCTCCCTCCTTCCTTCCTTCTCTCCTTCTTTCCTCCCTGTTTCTCAACCTGAAAAAAAAACTTAAAGACTGTTTCATATTGTGCTGCGTCACTCCGTCTCTCCATCAAAAATAGCTTTTCAAACAAAGACACGAGAACAACAAGCGTCCATGAAATTGTGAGATTCAGTCGTGTTTTCCAGCAGCTTCAGAAACATTCAGGGACACACGGATTGAAAAATGTAATTACAAACATCAGAGAGAAAATGTGAGATAGGGTCTTAAATTCACAGAGGGTGACAGGAAGTCTAGCCTCGACGGGCTTCACAGTCTGCTCCGTTAATAACCTGATTAATACCCAAAACACTTCCTTCCTTCCTTCCTTCCTTCCTTCCTTCCTCCTTCCTTCCACAGTCTGCTCCGTTAATAACCTGATTAATACCCAAAACACTCCTCACTCCTTCCTTCCTTCCTTCCTTCCTTCCTTCCACAGTCTGCTCCGTTAATAACCTGATTAATACCCAAAACACTCCTCACTCCTTCCTTCCTTCCTTCCTTCCTTCCTTCCACAGTCTGCTCCGTTAATAACCTGATTAATACCCAAAACACTCCTCACTCCTTCCTTCCTTCCTTCCACAGTCTGCTCCGTTAATAACCTGATTAATACCCAAAACACTTCCTTCCTTCCTTCCTTCCTTCCTTCCTTCCTCCTTCCTTCCACAGTCTGCTCCGTTAATAACCTGATTAATACCAAAACACTCCTCACTCCTTCCTTCCTTCCTTCCTTCCTTCCTTCCACAGTCTGCTCCGTTAATAACCTGATTAATACCCAAAACACTCCTCACTCCTTCCTTCCTTCCTTCCTTCCTTCCTTCCACAGTCTGCTCCGTTAATAACCTGATTAATACCCAAAACACTCCTCACTCCTTCCTTCCTTCCTTCCTTCCTTCCTTCCTTCCTTCCACAGTCTGCTCCGTTAATAACCTGATTAATACCCAAAACACTTCCTTCCTTTCTTCCTTCCTTCCTTCCTTCCTTCCTTCCACAGTCTGCTCCGTTAATAACCTGATTAATACCCAAAACACTCTCAACCATCTGTCCTTCCTTCCTTCCTTCCTTCCTTCCTTCCTTCCTTCCTTCCTCCTTCCTTCCACAGTCTGCTCCGTTAATAACCTGATTAATACCCAAAACACTCTCAACTATCTGTCCTTCCTTCCTTCCTTCCTTCCTTCCTTCCTTCCTTCCTTCCTTCCTTCCACCCTTTGTTCCTTCCTTCCTTCCTTCCTTCTTTCCTTCCTTGCTTCCTTCCTTCCTTTCTTCCTTTCATCCTTCCTTCCTTCCATCCTTCCTTCCTGCCACCCTTTATTCCTTACTTCCATCTGTCCTTCCTTCCTCCCTTTCTTTCTTTTTCCTTCCATCCTTCCTTCCTTCCTGTCTTCTTTTCCTTCCCTTCTTCCATCCTTCCTTCCATCCTTTCTCCCTTCCTTCCTCCTTCCTTCCACAGTCTGCTCCGTTAATAACCTGATTAATACCCAAAACACTCTCAACTATCTGTCCTTCCTTCCTTCCTTCCTTCCTTCCTTCCTTCCTTCCTTCCTTCCACAGTCTGCTCCGTTAATAACCTGATTAATACCCAAAACACTCTCAACTATCTGTCCTTCCTTCCTTCCTTCCTTCCTTCCTTCCTTCCTTCCTTCCACAGTCTGCTCCGTTAATAACCTGATTAATACCCAAAACACTCTCACCTATCTGTCCTTCCTTCCTTCCTTCCTTCCTTCCTTCCTTCCTTCCTTCCTTCCTTCCACAGTCTGCTCCGTTAATAACCTGATTAATACCCAAAACACTCTGACCTATCTGTCCTTCCTTCCTTCCTTCCTTCCTTCCTTCCTTCCTTCCTTCCTTCCTTCCTTCTTTCCTTCCTTCCTTCCTTCCTTCCTTCCTTCCTTCCTCCTTCCTTCCACAGTCTGCTCCGTTAATAACCTGATTAATACCCAAAACACTCTCAACCAAGGTCACTATTTATTTTATTTCTTTATAACGGCAATCGTGTGATCTCATGTGGGCTTCCATTCTTTTTTCCTTCCTTCCTTCCTTCCTTCCTTCCTTCCTTCCTGTCTTCTTTTCATCTTTTTAATGTCAATCAATCGTTTGCTGTAGTGTAATAATGAATGCATTACAAGGCCACTACAGATGCAAGGCAGGGTCCAGCGTCTAAAACAGATAGACAAAGGAAGGAAGGAAGGAAGGAAGGAAGGAAGGACAGATAGAAGGAAGGAAAAGAAAGAGGAGAATGAAGAGAAGACAGGAATGAAAGTCGGAGGGAAGGAAGGAAGGAAGGAAGGAAGGAAGGAACAAAAAGAAGTGATGTGTCTTCCTCCTCACAGCAGACAGGTTTCTGATATAAAGAACAGTGAGTATCGGTGAGTGTGGAAAAGCAACTCCAGTGTTCAGATGTGAGCCGCTGCGGTAAACACCATCAAAGGACTTCAAAGTAGGAAGGAAGGAAGGAAGGAAGGAAGGAAGGAAGGAAGGAGCCGCTGCGGTAAACACCATCAAAGGACTTCAAAGTAGAAGTTACGCCATCTGACTACAGAATGCCTCCGAATCAAATACTCAGATAACTGTGGATCGTACATGGAGTTATCAAAAGAGAAACAGGGTTTATCTTTTTCATGGTCCTTCCTTCCTTCCTTCCTTCCTTCCTTCCTTCCTTCCTTCCTTCCTTCCTGTCTTCTTTTCCTTCCCTTCTTCCTTCCTTCCCTCCTTCCTTCCATCTTTTTAATGGTCCTTCCTTCCTTCCTTCCACCCTTTCTTCCTTCCTTCCATCTGTCCTTCCTTCCTTCCTCCCTTTCTTTCTTTTTTCCGTCCTTCCTTCCTTCCTTCCTTCCTTCCATCAAAGGACTTCAAAGTAGAAGTTACGCCATCTGACTACAGAATGCCTCCGTATCAAATACTCACATAACTGGGGATCGTACATGGAGGGTGTTTTTATGTTATCAAAAGAGAAACAGGCTTTATATTTTTCATGGTCCTTCCTTCCTTCCTTCCCTCCTTCTACCCTTTGTTCCTTCCTTCCATCTGTCCTTCCATCTGTCCTTCCTTCCGTCCTTCCTTCCTTCCTTCCTTCCTTTCTTCCTTCCTTCCGTTCATCTTTTTAATGGTCCTTCCTTCCTTCCTTCCTTCCCTCCTTCCTTCCATCTTTTTAATGGTCCTTCCTTCCTTCCTTCCTTCCTTCCTTCCTTCCTTCCTGTCTTCTTTTCCTTCCCTTCTTCCGTTCTTACTTCCATCTTTTTAATGGTCCTTCCTTCTTTCCTTCCTTCCTTCCTTCCTTCCTTCCTTCCTTCCTTCCTTCCTTCCTCCCTTCCTTCCTTTGTTCCTTCCTTCCATCTGTCCTTCCTTCCTCCCTTTCTTTCTTTTTTCTTTCCTTCCTTCCTTCCTTTCTTCCTTCCTGTCTTCTTTTCCTTCCCTTCTTCCCTCCTTACTTCCATCTTTTTAATGGTCCTTCCTTCTTTCCTTCCTTCCCTCCTTCCTTCCTTCCTTCCTTCCTTCCACCCTTTGTTCCTTCCTTCCATCTGTCCTTCCTTCCTCCCTTTCTTTCTTTCTTTTTTCCTTCCTTCCTTCCTTCCATCTGTCCTTCCTTCCTCCCTTTCTTTCTTCCTTCCTTCCTTTGTTCCTTCCATCTGTCCTTCCTTCCTTCCTCTCTTTCTTTCTTTTTTCCTTCCTTCCTTCCTGTCTCCTATTCCTTCCGTTCTTCCCTCCTTCCTTCCCGTGGGCCAGGACCAGCCCACGGAGGGGTCCAAACCTCCCTTTCTTCCATCTGTCCTTCCTTCCTCCCTTTCTTTCTTCCTTCCTTCCTCCCTTTCTTTCTTTTTTCCTTCCTTCCTTCCTTCCTTCCTATATGATTGATATGATGACTCTTGTATATCACTCTGCCTTAAGATGTATTTCCAGAGATGCTTAGGACTTCAAAGTAGAAGTTACACCATCTGAATACAGAATGCCTCCGTATCAAATACTCACATAACTGTGGATCGTACATGGAGTTTTTTTTTTTTATGTTATCAAAAGAGAAACAGGCTTTCTACGGGGAAAAAAATCCATTTTTATCCTTGACATCTGAGTAAAGTGGTCCTCATGAGCCTCAAATGATCATCTGTTATCTTCCTTCCTTCCTTCCTTTCTTCCTTCCTTCCTTCCTTCCTTCCTTCCTTCCACCCTTCGTTCCTTCCTTCCATCTGTCCTTCCTTCCTTCCTCCCTTTCTTTCTTTTTTCCTTCCTTCCTTCCTTCCTTCCACCCTTTGTTCCTTCCTTCCATCTGTCCTTCCTTCCTCCCTTTCTTTCTTTTTTCCTTCCTTTGTTCCTTCCTTCCATCTGTCCTTCCTTCCTCCCTTTCTTTCTTTTTTCTTTCCTTCCTTCCTTCCTTCCTTCCTTCCTTCCTTCCTTCCTTCCTTCCTTCCTTCCTTCCTTCCTTCCTTCCTTCCTTCCCTCCTTCCTTCCTTCCTTCCTTCCTTCCTTCCTGTCTTCTTTTCCTTCCCTTCTTCCCTCCTTCCTTTCATCTTTTTACTCAGATAACTGCGGATTGTACATGGAGGGTTTTTTTATGTTATCAAAAGAGAAACAGGCTTTCTACGGGGGGAAAAAGATCAATTTTTATCCTTGACGTCTGGGTAAACTGGTCCACATGAGCCTCAAATGATCATCTGTTATCTTCCAAGGTTTTTGTCTGATGGAGTTCAATTTGGGTGACGATATGAAACAAATAGTTCTTGGGTTGAAACCTTTTAAACAACAGCAGCTACAAGAAAATACAGCTAGATGATCTGATGAAGGGGTGTCAAACATGCGGCCCGTGGGCCAGAACCAGCTGGCCGAGGGGTCCAAACCGGCCCATGATACAATAAGATGTGATACAACTCAGTGCAATACAGTTCAATTTGATACGATGTGATGTGAAACAATAAGATGTGATGTAATGTGACAGGTTGGGGGTGACGATGATATTGAACGATATGATGTGAGATGATAATTGATGTGAAATGATGTTGATGTGACACAATACAATATGATATGATGATATGATACGATATGATACAGTACGATACAATACAACATCTAATATCTAATATCTCTCTAAGTGATTATTAAGAGGGGTCCAAACCGGCTCATGATACAATAAGATGTGATGTAATGTGACAGATTGTTATACAGTTTGGTACGACATGGGGTGACGATGAGATGAGATGAGATATGTTGTACATGATATTGAACAATATGATGATAATTGATATGATACATTGTGAAATGATGTGATGTGACACAATGTGATACAATGATATGATACGATATGATACAATACAACATGTCTAATATCTTTCCAAGTGATTATTAAGAGGAGTTCTCTTTGCTTTTCCCTCCCTCTGTCCAGGTTTTGTGAGTCTCCCTCCAGTGACCCTGAGATGCCGGGTGGGCGTGGCCGAGGGAAGAGGATGCGACTGGCAATGGCTGAGCGTCCCTGCGTTGAACCGACCCCCGCTGCCAAAGTCAGAGGTCTATCGCAGCACCGGAGTCGTGGAGGCGGAGTCGCAGGAACCGCTGCACCCATCCACAACAAGGGGCGGAGAGGCAGCCTGAAACTCATCAACAGCAACTGCAGAGCGCCTCCTTCTTTCTTCACCGTGGAGGAGGTGAAACCTGCTAACAGCACCGCCTCCCTCTCCTCTGGTAAACGGAAGAACAAACCACCAGCGGACCTGGACCTCAGCCTGGTCTCCACTGATGACATTAAAAATGGGAATGGGAAGCGGATCCGAGCCAAATCCCGCAGCGCCCCGTCCACACCGCAGGGCAAATCAGACCCCTCGTTCATGGACCCTGGAGGAGGTTGTGCCTCCTCGCCACCTCCCCCACCCATTCTCATTGACTGCCCCCACCCCAACTGCACTAAACGCTACAAGCACATCAACGGCCTGCGCTACCACCAGACGCACGCACATCTGGAGGTGGAGGAGCAGAGGAAGCCTGAGCTGGAGCCCATAAAAGACGGAGAGAGTGAGGAACGACTATCAGACTGTGAGGACACTATCAGCAACATGACATATGACCTCTCAGAGACAAACAACAGCACTAATACCAACAGCTCCTCCAAGAAACCTGCCCCTCTATACAAGGTGACCACAGTGGGGTCTCCTAAAAACAGGCGGTTACTCCTCAGCACCGACCACAGTCCTACAACTAACTCCAAAACCAGAAGAACCTCACTGCTAAAAGATGGACTGATCGACGACCTCAGTAACTTGCCCATCATCTCCAACATGACCGTAGTTCTTGAGAACTGCATGGTCCCAGACAGGAACTCCACGGTAGAGATGCCCAAGCTGGAAGCTGAAGGTTTGATCGACAAAAAGGGAGGCGTGTGTGATAAGGGTAAGAAGGCCAATGGGAAGGTGGAGAAGCTGTCCAAGTCACGGACCAACCGGCCAATCGCTCCAGCTCCTGCTCCTCCCAAGCTGATTGCCATCCCCAACACATCGTACCCGACCGGCACAGCAGATACTGCCACCTCACAGCAACCCTCACCCATGGCAGCTGTAGGCCTCACCAGTAAAAATCTTCCCCTCAAGCCCATTAAACCAAAGCTGAGCATCGTTGTGGAGCCGAGCCTCGTCAAAGCCACCCTGGTTACCTGCAGCAAGGAGACCAGGAAGAAAGAGAAACGAAGGCTAAAGGACAAACACAACAAAGATGCACCAAGTAGGACTCCTAATGGCGACAGCAGCGGAATCAAAATGGAAGATGGTGGTGGCGGATCGAAAATGGGTGTCAAGGAGATTTCTGGAAGCCTTTTGAAGGAGCACCTCAGTAAGCAGGATGTAATGAACGGGCTTACAGAGAGCCAGGAGAGCAGAATGGCCAGCATCCGCGCCGAAGCCGACAAGGTCTACACCTTCACAGACAACGCACCAAGTCCCTCCATTGGCGGTTCATCACGGCTTGATGCAAGTGGTAGTTGCCTGGCAACAGCAGACAGCAGCAGCAAGAACAACAGCCCAGCCTACTCTGATATCTCAGATGCTGGGGATGATGGGATATCTTCTGAATGTCGCTCGGATGGACTCAGATCCAAGTCTAGCTCCTCTGCCTCTTCTGAGGTAAGCTCCAACAGTAGCCATGGTAACTCTGGTAAAACCCCTCCCACAGCATCTGCCCCGCCATCAAAAGACCCCCAGTCCCCGTACTACCACAGCTATGAGCCCTACTATCTGCAGGGGTACATGCAGTCGGACAGGCAAAACAGCAGCAGCGTTGCTTTCCACAAAAGCTCGGCCCATGACGGCAAAGGGAAAGACAGAAAGGAAGAAGTGAAAGAGGACGATAAAAACAGCTCCCACGAGTTCTCAGACTCAAAAAAAGGCGACGGGCCGCCTCAGTCTCAGCTCCAGCTGGCTATGAGTCAGACCCAGACTGCTTTGGCCCAGTCGCTGTACTATGGCCAGTACTCCAGAGGACTGTACATGGACCAGAAACTTTTACTGGCCTCCAAATGCTGTGACCAGATGCCTGGTACCAAGCAGAGGGGCGAGAGGGGACAGGGGGTGAGAGACGGGGAGGACGTTAAACACATGGTTGGGGGTTCAACTGGGGGACCCATGCTAGGTAAAGGTCCAGACGGCACTAAAGGGTGCTGTCCCAAACCCGTCCTGTCCTACGTGGAGATGAGTGAGAGGGGAGAAAGGGGACAGAGTCTGAGCGTAAAGGCGGTGCACGGTGGCATGGTGGACCAGCACCAGGTCTCGATGAAAGACTGTGATGACATCAAGTCACCCTCCTCTTCCTCTTCTTCATCACTCCACAACCCAAACAGTCAGACAGATCTGGACTCAAATGTTTCCTTTTCCAGTGTAAGTTTCTCCCTCTGTCTATAACCCGCCGCCGCCGCTGATGGTGTTGTTGGTGTGCTTTAATGACTGTTGTTGAGTGTCACAAAGAGATTAATCATACATTGTGTACAGCTAAACCAATGGGTGCTAATAACAAAGACCATGTGGCTTCTGTGGTGCTGTAGCTACTACTTTGACATGCTACTCCAGTCATTGTGTGGTTTGATTTGATGGATGCAAATGTTTTTAATGTTTAGAGTGAGAAGTAATGGGGGAAATATGTAATTCCAACTTTAGCTGTAAATGTAAAAAACATAAACACATACGGAAACAAAAAGAAACTTTTCTAATACATGAGTGTTGGTTTTGATATGAGCTGCTTTTTCAGAAAGCTTGTACAGATTTTTATGATGCAGTTAAACGCTAATTCTAGCCATGCTGGGTCATGTAAAAAAGGTTGTATGAATTGAATGAAAGCAGTGCCGGGGGGGGAGGGTAGGTTGTTTTTTCCTTCAGTTTGGCCTAAATTCTGCAGTTGATCATGCGTGAGCCATGTCTTGATTCGTGTCATTGAGAGGGAACGCCACACTCCTCACATCCCACCTCTGAATGGCCGCCTGCTGTCGAAACGTCGTCATCCTTCATCAACATCACACCCAGAGCCAGTGATAGATGGTCTGTCTATGGCTCTGTTCACTTAAGTACACAGTGTTTCCTCTATAGTCATTCAGCAGCGGTGGGCCGCCGCAGCAAGAAATTCTCCACCCCTGCTAAAAAGAAAATGTGCAAATCGAAGTCATAAATTAGCCTTGCTTTCTCTCCAAAAAAAAACACAAAAGAGACAAAACGCTAAAGGGCTAACATTTAGATTTATCATGACAAAGGTTTTTTTAGTTTTAGCCCTGCAACTGGCCATATAAACAAAAACCGGGACAGAGACGTGGACTGAAGTTGAACTGACCCCAAAATGACTCCCACCCACCACTGTTAACAAAGACTTATAGGGGAAACACTGCAACTAGCACCAACACTTGTCCCCATCGATCTAGCCCTCAGACGGACCGGCCTGGGCTCACCGCCTGGCTCACAGCAAATACTCAGAGCTACAGAGTCAACATGGGGAGGAGGCTGAGGAGGGTGAAGCAGACAGGGGAAAAGAATGGGGAGCTACCATGGAGCCTGCCGGGGCCAAGCTGTCCTCAGGAGGAGGAGGAGGAGGAGGCGGAGGAGAGAGAGGAGGCGGGGTTAGCTGCGATGCTAAAAAAGCCAGGTTCCACGGATCCCACGACCTCCTGCCTGCCATCGATGGCGAGGATTCGGACAGGCTGGAAGGGCTGGACGATCAGGGCCAGGAGCCGATCGGAGGGCTGTCCGATGAGTCGCAGAGCGCTCGGGCGGCGGTGTCTCCTCCCATGACCCCCCAGCAGCCCTACATCCAGTACCAGCACTCCCCTTACCCGTCCTACCTGGCTATGTGTGAGAGCAGCGGGGGCTCCTACAGAGGGGTGTCCCCAACTCTGGTCCACAACTACACAGGTAAGAGTCACAGAAACCCACCACCAACCAGCAGGTACCAATATAGAGCACCACAAACTCAATTAAATGTTTAGATTTCTACCAACTTGCCTAGAAAGGACAGTTTGCCGCAGTGTGCCAGCTGTCTGATTAAGTAGATTTATGTAAAAATGATACTGAAACAAACCTGTGTCTACTTTGGAGCTCTTGTCTCTACCCCCGAATATCAGCTGATAGTTTGACAATCACACTCTTGCTGTTTTACAAGGCAGATGTTTTAACAGCAGTGAAAGCTAACCATGTGTATAAAAAGAATAAATGTGATCACATAATTACAGGATGTTATGTTAACCCTTAAACAGGCAGGAGTGGAAAATTAGATGTAAAAAATCCTTACTAGTTATGTCATTTGCACCTAAAGTAAGGAAGGAAGGAAGGAAAGGAGGGAAGAAGGAAGGAAGGAAAGAAGGAAAGGAGGGAAGAAGGGAAGCAAGGGAGGAAGAAAGAAGGAAAGGAAGGAAGAAGGATTGAAAGGAGGAAGGGAGGGAGGGAGGGAGGAAGGAAGGAAAGGAAGGAGGGAGGAAGGAAGAAAGAAGGAAAGGAAGGAGGGAGGAAGAAGGATGGAAAGGAGGAAGGGAGGGAGGGAGGAAGGAAGGGAGGGAGGAAGAACAGATGAAGGAAGGAAGAAAGGAAGAACAGATGAAGGAAGGAAGTAAGAAAGGACAGAAGGAGGGAACATATACCCTAACAGCTGAACTTAGCTCTAAGGAAGGAAGGAAGGAAGGAAGGAAGGAAGGAAGGACAGAGGAAGGACCCAGGAGGACAACAGGAAGGTTAAAGAGTCTGTATCTCCTGGTGCACGTCGTCTGTTTAAGGGTTAATACTATTCTTTCACGATTTAGAGAGTGTATTTATGAAAGAACAGCCCTGTGAACTGTGTCTCCATAAAGACAGCGGACTGAGAAGTATCCATTTAAATTACGTTTAACCTTAAACATAATTAATTTCCCATAAATAATGTTTTTAATCAAGATGTTCTAAGATGATCTACAGGGAACAGATCTCAATATATTCGGGTGTTTGTTAGTTTTTTGCAGATTTAATGTATTTTTAAGAGGTAAAATACATTTAAACATTTACATTTAAACATCAAATGAATTTTATATTTACCATTATGACAAATGTAATGGTGTTAACCCCATAAATCCACCCTGAATGTGTTTCAAAAGCCCATTAAAACCTACAGTGAAACACAGTTTGTGAAGCCTAGCTCCTCAATTCAAATCTAATGGTTGAAATGCTTTTTACACCTTTTTTAGAAATACATTTATGACCTATTTAATGTGTTTAGAAGAAAATGTCTGAATTCACTTTACACAGTGTTTAATAAAGTGACAAAATAATGGTCATGGATCAAAATTTATAACTGACATTTGTTGGTGTAATGCAGAGGTGTCAAACTCATTTTCATTCAAGGGCCACATACTGCCCAATTTAATCGAATGTGGGCCGGATCATTAAAAGGAAGGAAGGAAGGAAGGAAGGAAGGAAGGAAGGAAGGAAGGGAGGAAGGACAGATAGAAGGAAGGAAAGATGGAAGAAAGAAAGGAAGGAAGGAAGGCAGGCAGGGAGGAAGGAAAGATGGAAGATGGAAGGAAGGAAGAAAAGAAAAGACGGAGGAAGGAAGGTAGAAAGGAAAGATGGAAAGAAGGAAGGAAAGAAGGAAGAAAGAAAGAAAGAAAGAAAGAAAGAAAGAAAGAAAGAAAGAAAGAAAGGGAGGAAGGACAGATATAAGGAAGGAAAGAAAAGGAGGAAGGAAGAGAAGGAAGGTAGAAAGGAGAGACGGAAGGAAAATAAAACAGGAAGGAAATAAAAAAGGAAGAAAAAGAAGACAGAATGGAAGGAAGGAAGGAAGGAAGAAAGGAAAGAAAAGAAGGAAGGAAGGAAGGGAGGAATAAGGAAAGTGGGCCGGATTTGACCCCTCGGTGGGCCGGATCTGGCCCACGGGCCGCATGTTTGACATCTCTGGTGTAATGATTGAAAAGAGGTTGACATGCAGCAGCTCTACTCCCCCCCCCCCCTCTAAAGTTGGACTGACGGCAGACTGGATGTTACAGTGACATACAGTCATTATCGCCTGTTGAGGTGTAAAGTGGGATTATTACTTCTATTCACATTCTTTTAATAATTTGAGAAAATATTTGAATGTGTTAACCCTTAAACAGACAACGTGCACCAGGAGATACAGACTCTCTAACCTTCCTGTCATCCTCCCGGGTCCTTCCTCTGTCCTTCCTTCCTTCCTTCCTTCATCTGTCCTTCCTTCCTTCCTTCCTTCCTTCATCTGTCCTTCCTTTCTTTCTTCCTTCCTTCCTTCCTTTCTCCCTCCCTCCCTTCCTCCCTCCTTTCCTTCCTTCTTCCTCCCTCCTTCCTTTCCTTCCTTCTTCCCTCCTTTCCTTCCTTCCTTCCTCCTCCCTCCCTCCCTTCCTTCCTTCCTTCCTTCCTCCTCCCTTCCTCCCTCCTTTCCTTCCTTCTTCCTCCCTCCCTTCCCTTCCTTCCTTCCTTCCTTTCCTTCCTTCCTCCCTTCCTCCCTCCTTTCCTTCCTTCCTTCCTCCCTCCCTCCTTTCCTTCCTTCCTTTCTCCCTCCTTTCCTTCCTTCCTTCCTCCCTCCCTCCTTTCCTTCCTTCCTTTCTCCCTCCTTTCCTTCCTACTTCCTTCCTTCCTTCCTTCCTTCCTTACTTTAGGTGCAAATGACATAACTAGTAAGGCCTGTTTAAGGGTTAAACAAAGAATCTTACATATTGCACCTTTAATATGTTTTAACGCATTAAATTACGTTAGTTAACCTCAAAGTTGGGATGAAGCACTTAAATCATTTTCATTCAAGGGCCACATACAGACCAATTTGATCTCATGTCGGCCGGATCATTAAAAAGATGAAGGGAAGGAAGGTAGGGAGGAAATAAGAAGGGAAGGAAGGAAAGAGAGGCAAAAGGAAGGAGGAAGAAAGGTAGGAAGGACAGACAGTGAAGGACAGACAGACAGTCGGAAGGAAGAAAAGAAGAGAGGACAGACAGAAGGAAGAAAGGGAGGAAGGACAGAAGGAAAGAAGGAACGAAGAAAGGAAAAAAGGAAGGTAGGGAGAACAGATGGAAGGAAGGACAGAAGGAAGAAAGGAAGGACAGAAGGAACAAAGAAAGGAAAAAAGGAAGGTAGGAAGGACAGATGGAAGGAAGGAAAAGAATACAGGATGGCAAGTGGGCTGGATCGCACCCCTCGGCGGGCCGTATCTGGCCCACGGACCACATGTTTGACACCCCTGTGTTACATAAAGCACCTTTAATATGTTTTAACGCATTAGATTACGTATGAGTTAACCTCAAAGTTGGGATGAAGCACTTAAACCAGGGGTGTCAAACATGCGGCCCGTGGGCCAGAACCGGCCCGCCGAGAGGTGCGATCCGGCCCACTTTCCTTTCTGTGTTCTTTTCCGTACTTCCTTTCTTCCTTCTTTTCTTTCCTTTTTTCCTTCCACTTCCTTCCTTCTGTCCTTCCTCTCTACCTTCCTTTTATCCTTTTTTTCATTCCTTCCATCTGTCCTTCCTACCTTCCTGTTTTTCTTTCTTCATTCGTTCCTTCCTTCCTTCCTTCTGTCCGTCCTTCCTACCTTCCTTTTTTTCATTCCTTCCATCTGTCCTTCCTCCCTTTCTTCCTTCCCTCCTTCCTTCCTCCGTTTCTTCCATCTATCTTTCCTTCTTTCCTTCCTTCCTTCTGTCCTTCCTCCCTACCTTCCTTTTATCCTTTTTTTATTCCTTCCATCTGTCCTTCCTACCTTCCTTTTTTCCTTTCTTCCTTCCATCTATCCTTCCTCCCTTTCTTCCTTCCTCTGTTCCTTCCATCTGTCCTTCCTTCCTTCTGTCCTTCCTGCCATCTGTCCTTCCTCCCTACCTTCCTTCCTCCGTTTCTTCCATCTGTCCTTCCTTCCTTCTGTCCTTCTTGCCATCTGTCCTTCCTCCCTACCTTCCTTCCTCCGTTTCTTCCATCTGTCCTTCCTTCCTTCTGTCCTTCTTGCCATCTGTCCTTCCTCCCTACCTTCCTTCCTCCGTTTCTTCCATCTCTCCTTTCTTCCGTCTGTCCTTCCTTCCACCTGTCCTTCCTCCCTACCTTCCTTCCTCCGTTTCTTCCATCTCTCCTTTCTTCCGTCTGTCCTTCCTTCCACCTGTCCTTCCTTTTATCCTTTTTTTCTGTCTTTCCTACCTTCCTTTCTTCGTTCCTTCCTTCCTCCGTTTCTTCCATCTGTCCTTCCTTCTTCCCTTCCTTCCTTCTGTCTGTCCTTCCTACCTTTCTTCTCTCTTTCCTTTTGTCTCTCTTTCCTTCCTTCCCTTCTTATTTCCTTCCTTTCTTCCTTTCTTTCCTTCCATCTCTTTAATGATCCGGCCCACATGAGATCAAACAGGTCTGTATGTGGCCCTTGAATGAAAATGAGTTTGACACCTCTGTCTTAAACCTCACAAAGTATCCAAACTGCTGCTTAATTGGCTTCTTTATTTGAAAATGAAACACCTTTTAATGTTAATTTAAAGTGTGGAAATGTATGTTGAAGCAACCTCTTGAGTCTCAGTGCGAACAATGAAAGGAGAAAAAAAGTGTTTCCACTCTCAGTCAAGGTGCTGAAAAGTTCATACGGCAGCGATTTCACTTAAAGTCAAAGTTACGTAGCTACTTTTAAAAGTGCTGAATAATTATTACTCCCATTAAAGCATTAAATACACACTCACATATATTTATATAACAGCATCCTTTTAGAGGACCATATAAACTAACTGTGTGTGTGTGTGTGTGTGTGTGTGTGTGTGTGTGTGTGTGTGTGTGTGTGTTTATCTCTGTGTATGTGTGTGTGTTTGTATCTGCGTGTGTGTGTGTGTGTGTGTATGTATATCTGTGTATGTGTGTGGGTATCTCTGTATGTTTGTGTGTGTGTGTCTGTATCTGTGTGTATGTGTGTCTGTGTGTGTGTTTCTGTGTGTGTGTGTGTGTGTCTGTGTGTGTCTGTGTGTGTGTGTATCTGTGTGTGTGTGTCTGTGTGTGTGTGTGTGTATCTCTGTGTGTGTGTGCCTGTTAATATACCCTCCAGGTTTCCACTACCCTCTGTACGGTAAGACGGCGGGCAGGGAGGAGTCGGAGGTGAACCCACCCAGCAGAGGAGGAGCGGTGAACAGCAAACAGAGCAGCGACTCGTCCTCGTCCTCGGCCATGGAGCTCCTGCAGCAGCAGAGCCACCAGTACCACGGAAAATCACCTGCTGTGAGGAGCACCACTCACCCTACTGTCACATCCACACCGCTCACTCTACTGTCACATCCACACCGCTCACTCTACTGTCACATCCACACCGCTCACTCTACTGTCACATCCACACCGCTCACCCTACTGTCACATCCACACCGCTCACCCTACTGTCACATCCACACCGCTCACTCTACTGTCACATCCACACCGCTCACTCTACTGTCACATCCACACCGCTCACCTCACTGTCACATCCACACCGCTCACCCTACTGTCACATCCACACCGCTCACCCTACTGTCACATCCACACCGCTCACCCTACTGTCACATCCACACCGCTCACTCTACTGTCACATCCACACCGCTCACTCTACTGTCACATCCACACCGCTCACTCTACTGTCACATCCACACCGCTCACCCTACTGTCACATCCACACCGCTCACCCTACTGTCACATCCACACCGCTCACCCTACTGTCACATCCACACCGCTCACTCTACTGTCACATCCACACCGCTCACCCTACTGTCACATCCACACCGCTCACTCTACTGTCACATCCACACCGCTCACCCTACTGTCACATCCACACCGCTCACTCTACTGTCACATCCACACCGCTCACTCTACTGTCACATCCACACCGCTCACTCTACTGTCACATCCACACCGCTCACTCTACTGTCACATCCACACCGCTCACTCTACTGTCACATCCACACCGCTCACCCTACTGTCACATCCACACCGCTCACTCTACTGTCACATCCACACCGCTCACTCTACTGTCACATCCACACCGCTCACTCTACTGTCACATCCACACCGCTCACCCTACTGTCACATCCACACCGCTCACCCTACTGTCACATCCACACCGCTCACTCTACTGTCACATCCACACCGCTCACCTCACTGTCACATCCACACCGCTCACTCTACTGTCACATCCACACCGCTCACCCTACTGTCACATCCACACCGCAGCACATATCTGACCTTTCACACACAAAAAACATGACAGATAATTAAAGGCTCTGAAATCATATATCAGTGAGAAAGAGAAGGAGGGAGGGAGGGAGGAAGGAAGGAAGGAAGGAAGGAAGAACGGAAGGAAGGAAGGAAGGAAGGAAGGAACAGTCAAAACAGACGGGGCACCGAAGCACAGCCTCTATAGCTATAACACATGGGTTGTGTCCGAAATCACTCACTCATTCACTACTCCCTACTCACTATATAGTGAATTCAATATAGTGGACTATATAGTGGACTCAACGGCGGAACGTCTCGGACACGCTCGGACACTACTCCGCTCGTTGCAATGCATGATGGGATATCTTGCTCCGGTTAGTGACCATCGGATGCTCACTACATTCCGCGGTGGATTGTGGGATAGATTCAGTGCACTATATAGTGAACATTAATAATCACTAAACATTCGGACACCACTACAAAATGGCGTGGTCACTATATAGTGCACTATATAGTGGTTAGGGGGTGATTTCGGACACAGCCATTATCTGCCACCAAACTAGTTCATTTCACCAATATGTAGTTATGGTACGTTGCTAGGGTTAGTTGCTACGTGCTATTCCCCTCCGAGCCCGTGGTGGCATGTGAGGCCAGGAGATCCGAGTCTGTCTGTAACACAACACTGGAGGATAAACCGGGCTGATGACATCATCCAGATCAGAGGTTACTAGGACAACCTACAGACCCCGGATGTTGATAACATAAGGTCCAGGTTGTAAAAAACGGTAATTATCCTTTAAGGCAGGGGTGACAAACATGCGGCCCGCAGGCCAGAACCTGCCCGCCCGGGGGGGGGGGAAATCCGGCCCACTTTCCTTCCTGTGTTCCTTCCTTCCTTCCTTCATTCCCTCTTTCCCTCTTTCCTTCCTCTTTTCCTTCCTTCTTTCTTTCGTTCCCTCCTTCCTTCCATCCTTCCTACCTTCTTTCCTTCACTCCTTCCTTCTTTCCTTCCTTCCTTCCTCCCTTCCATCTGTCCTTCCTCCCTCCTTCTCTCTTTCTTTCCTTCCTTCCCTCCTTCCTTCCTTCCTTCCTTCCCTCTTTCCCTCTTTCCTTCCTCCTTTCCTCCCTTCCATCTGTCCTTCCTCCCTCCTTCTCTCTTTCTTTCCTTCCTTCCCTCCTTCCTTCCTTCCTTCCTTCCCTCTTTCCCTCTTTCCTTCCTCCTTTCCTTCCTTCTCTCTTTCCTTCCTTCTTCCTTCATTCCACCCTTCCCTCTTTCCCTCTTTCCCCTTTTCCTTCCTTCCTTCCTTCCTTCCTTCCATCCTTCCTTCCTTCCTTCCCTCTTTCCATTTCTAGTATGTTTACAGATTCCTGTCATATTAAATATTCACATTTCAAACCTCAGAACTGCTGTAAACATCCAATAACTTCATCAGACAGAAATATCTTCTATCAGTTTGTTTTTTATTAAAAGTTAAAAACCTTCGACTTCACTCGTGAGCATTTTAAAAGACATACTGCACACTGTGTGTTTATTTTATATATATTCATTTATTATTTATTCATTAAAGTGCAGAATTAGTTTGAACTTGTGTAAACTCGAGGCTCGCTGAGACTCGCTACAGATAAATAATCCATCAGCTGCTTTTATTCTTTAATGCACGGCTCATCTTCCTTCCTTCCTTCCTTCCTTCCTTCCTTCCATCCTTCCTTCCTTCCTTCCTTCGTTACACCCTTCCTTCTTTCCCGCCTTCCTTCCATCCTTCCTTCCTTCTTTCCTTCTTTCCTTTCTTACTCGTTTCCATCCTTCCCTCTTTCCTTCCCTCTTTCCTTCCTTCTTCCTTCGTTCCACCCTTCCCTCTTTCTTTCTTTCCTTCCATCCTTCCTTCCTTCTTTCCCGCCTTCCTTCCTCCTTCTCTCTTTCTTTCCTTCCTCTCTCTTTCCTCCCTTTCCTCTTTCCTTCCTTCCTCCTTTCCTTCCTTCCCTCGTTCCACCCTTCCCTCTTTCTTTCTTTCCTTCCATCCTTCCTTCCATCCTTCCTACCTCCTTTCTTTCCCTCCTTCCTTCCATCCTTCCTCCCTTCCATCCTTTCCTTCCTTCCCTCTTTTCTTCCTTCTTCCTTCGTTCCACCCTTCCCTCTTTCCCTCTTTCTTTCACTCTTTCCTTCCTTCCTTCCTTCCTTCCTTCCTTCCATCTGTCCTTCCTCCCTCCTTCTCTCTTTCTTTCCTTCCTCTCTCTTTCCTCCCTTCCTTCTTTCCTTCTTTCCTTCCCTCTTTCCTTCTCTCCTTCCTTCCTTCCTTCCTTACCTCTTTCCTTCCTCCTTTCCTTCCTTCCCTCTTCTAAGTTTCTTCTAAGAAAATCATCATTGAGACTCACAGTAGAAGTTAAAGTAGAAGTTGTGAGATCCACTTTAACCTGAAGAAAATGTGTTGACTTTGAACTTGTAGAGACAATTTTAAACATTCCTCAGGTGGTATTTACTGAATTATTTATTATTTCATTTCAAGAGTTACAAACATAAACTCACTGTTCTTTCTTTTCTACGTCTTTCAGAGTAACATAAATACCTTGTCAGTTGTTTCATTAACCTTCCTGTCGTCCTACCGGGTCAAATTCACCCCGTCTGTTTTGACTTGCTTCCTTCCTTCCTTCCTTCCTTCCTTCCTTCCTTCCTTCCTTCCTTCCTCCCTTCCTTCCTTCTTTCCTCCTTTCCTTCCTTCTTTCCTCCTTTCCTTCCTTCCTTCTTCCTTCGTTCCACCCTTCCCTCTTTCCTTCCTTCCTTCCTTCCTTCCTCCCTTCCTTCCTTCTTTCCTCCTTTCCTTCCTTCCTTCTTCCTTCGTTCCACCCTTCCCTCTTTCCTTCCTTCCTTCCTTCCTTCCTTCCTGCCTTCTGTCCTTCCTCCCTCCTTCTCTCTTTCTTTCCTTCCTCTCTTTTTCCTCCCTTCCTTCTTTCCTTCCCTCTTTCCTTCCTTCTTCCTTCGTTCCACCCTTCCCTCTTTCCCTCTTTCTTTCCTTCCTTCCCTCTTTCCTTCCTTTTTCCTTCGTTCCTTCCTTCCTCCCCTCCTTCCTTCCTGCTTCTTCCTTCCGTGACTTGAGGACAACAGGAGGGTTAACATCGGTAAATCAGTGAAAGAAAAATGTAAATCCAGATGTGTGTGTGTGTGTGTGTGTGTGTGTGTGTCTGTGTGTGTCTGTGTGTGTCTGTGTCTGTGTGTGTGTGTGTGTGTGTGTTTGTGAACGCAGCCCGGCGAAAAGGGTTCCCCCGAGGGAGAAAGAGACACGGAGCGAGAGAGGAACCATGTGTCGTTCGCCCGACACCTCCACACACACCATCACACACACCTGGGTATGAGCTACAACCTGATGTCAGGACAGTACGACATCTACCAAGGTACAGCTCAGTGTGTCACGCTGAGAGACACCCCTCCCTCCTTCCCTCCCTCCTTTCTTACTTCCAACCTTCCTCCCTTCCTTTTTTCCTCTGTCCTTCTTTCCTTCCTTCCTTCCTCCTTCCTCCTTCCTCCTTCCTTTTTTCTTCCCTCTGTCCTACCTTCCTCCATCCCTCTTTCTTCCTTCCTTCCTTCCTCCCTCCCTCCCTCCTTCTTTCCTTCTTTCCTTCCCTCCTTCCTTCCTTTCATACTTCCTACCTTCCTTCCTTCCTTCTTTCCTCTGTCCTTCTTTCATTTCTTCCTCCCTCGTCCTACCTTCCTCCTTCCTCTGTCCTTCTTTCCTTCTTTCTTCCCTCCCTTCCTCCCTCCTTCCCTCCTTCCTTCTTCTGTCCTTCTTTCCTCCCTACCTCTTTTCCTTTCTCCCTCCTTCCCCCCTCCCTCCCTCCTTCCTTTCCTTCCGTCCTTCCTTTCCTTCCTTCTTCCTCCCTTCCTTCCCTCCTTCCTTCCTTCCTTCCTTCCTTCCTTCCTTCCTTCCTTCCTTCTGTCCTTCTTTCCTTCCTTCCTCTGTCCTTCTTTCCTCCCTACCTACTTTCCTCCCTCCCTCCTTCCTTCTTTCCTTCCTTCCCTCCTTTTCTTCCTTCCTTCCTTCCTCCCTCCTTTCCTCCCTTCTTCCTCCCTTCCTTCCTTGACACGAGGACAACAGGAGGGTTAAGAAATACAAAATACAAAATGATGCTCTGAAGGACTTTAAAGAGACAGAAATTTTAGCCTGCTGAGAAAAGTAGTTCTATAAATGTGTACCACTGTGTTTGATTGAAAATGGACCTCTGGTTTGGTAATGTAACGTAATATAATTTTATTTAGACAGTGACAGCGCACAATAAAAACATTAACCTTGTATAAAACAAGGAGAGATGCATTGTACCAGGTTTTTAGCAAAATTGCTATTTCCCACCTGTGGTCCCTTTGGGCAGGTAGGAGGAACGATGAATAAATTAATGACAGAATTTAATGTAATCGAAGTACAAAACACCAGGTAATGAAATTTGATAAACATTATCGTCCCCGTATTTCACCCCACCTAATCACGATAAGTAAACACAATGGTAAAATGAAGATTTAAATGATTGCCCAGTAGAGTCAGAGTTAATCTGAGTTTTAGGGCAACTTTCAAACCTGGTTCATTTGGTCCAGCCTTTCAGACGTTTCAGTTTGATCTGAAACCTCCCTTGGACCACTTTCCGAACCTTGCTTTGGTGAGAAGTCAACATTTTCGACCCTTAATTCTTGTTAACAATATAAAGCTCTTCCTCTTTCCTCTTGCCATAATGCACAGTTGGCTACAGAAGCTGGTTTAGTCCAACATGTGCAATGTTTGCTGTAGTTGGGTCACAGTGAGATTGGACCACATTCATACCAAATATGAACTGTACCAGTTTGTTTCTAACTGGACCGAGACCGAGACCGAGACCAAGACCACCTCTTCAACAAGGCTTTCCACCAGTCGTTTGGTCTGCAGTCAAATGTGGTTGCTGCTTTCACATCTAGCTCGTTTGGTCCAGACTTTCAGACTTTTCAGTTTCATGCAAACTAAAACTACAGGTGTGAAACCTCCCTCGGACTACCTTTATAACCTAACAGCCAAACCTTCAGCTGGTGAGAAGGCAGCGTATTTCGTCACCACTCCAGGTCAACCCTTGATTCACGCTTTCAATAAAAACCTCTTTCTCAGTCTGGCATAATGTACAGTGCAGCATCCATACCATAAATTGACTGTACCACAGTTTGTTTTTAACTGGACCATCTTTTCAACAAGGTCTCAATCTGGTTGTTTTGTTTCTAACTGGACTGAGACTATCTCTTCAACAAGGCTTTCGACCAGTCGTTTTGGTCAAATGTGACTGCTGCTTTCACATCTACCTCGTTTGGTCCAGACTTTCAGACTTTTCACTTTCATGCAAATTAAAACTACAGGTGTGAAACCTCCCTCGGACTACCTTTATAACCAAACAGCCAAACCTTGGGCTGGTGAGAAGGCAGCGTATTTCGTCACCACTTA
This sequence comes from Scomber japonicus, assembly GCF_027409825.1. Lineage (NCBI taxonomy): Eukaryota > Metazoa > Chordata > Actinopteri > Scombriformes > Scombridae > Scomber > Scomber japonicus. The sequence continues at coordinate 4,888,802 of NC_070586.1, read as the reverse complement.
AGGTCAACCCTTGATTCATACTTTCAATAAAAAACCTCAGTGCAGCATCCATACCATAAATTGACTGTACCACAGTTTGTTTCTAACTGGACTGAGACTATCTCTTCAACAAGGCTTTCGACCAGTTGTTTTGCTCCGCTTTCACATCTACCTCGTTTGGTCCAGACTTTCAGACTTTTCACTTTGATTCAAATTAAAACAACAGGCATGAAACCAACATCTGACTACTTTCATAACCAAACAGCCAAACCTTGGGCTGGTGAAAAGGCAGTGTATTTCGTCACGACTCCGGGTCAACCCTTGATTCAAAGCTCTTTCTCAGTCTGGTATAATGTACAGTGCAGCATCCATACCATACATGAACTGTACCAGGGTTTGTTTCTAACTGGACTGAGACCATCTTTTCAACAAGGTCTGAGTTTGGCTGTTTGGTCCACAGCTGAAGGCGACTGCTGCTTTAAAACCCACCCAAATGAGCCATACCAAGGGTCAAACGCACTGCAGTTCAATTCCATCAAACTAAACAAGGCAGGTCTGAAAACTCCCCAAGAGTCATGTGGTTAGAAGTCATGTGTTTCAACTATTCGGTGATCATTTTCTTGATTAATCGATTCGTTTTTTGGAAAGACAAAGGGCGAAAAATGACAATCACTGTTTACTAAAGCCAAAGATGATCCTCAGATGTCCTGCTTTGTACCGACCAACACTCCACAACTCAAAGATATTCAGTTTACTGTCATAGAAATGATGATTCCAATCGATTCATTGATTATCAATATATTTGGCAATTTGATTTCATGTCTGATTTTTTCATTGTGTACTTACTCCTCTGTATGTTGAAGGTTTGAGCTCCAGGTCGCTGGTCTCCGCTCAGCAGGTGTCAGGACACTCCTCCACTGGTACGTCCCAAACTTTAAAGCAACATTCACACATTTATCTGCTGCTCCTCAAGTTTCCTGTTAATCCACTACTGATTTAGATCATTGACTGTATATAAATATGGACGATGTGCTAAAGTAAAGCCTAAATATCTCCCTTTTTTTTGGAGCGGTCATCTTGCTTGTGTAACGTCATTTGGAGTCTGAGAGTCTGAGGCGGAGGTTTGAGAGTGGCTGCCACAGCTGTCAATCATTATCTTAGCAATTGGACAAACATCAGCAACAAATTGACTTAAAATTGACTTATTTGATGTGTACCAGGGGGCGATCCAAAATTTTCTGGTTTTACTTTTGGGGAGCTGTCATGACGTCCATCTTTATATACAGTCAATGATTTAGCTACTTGAGGACTCCAGGGTGTATCTGTCCTTCCAGGCAATATTTTAATTAGCAATAGATGTAAAAATGAAATCTGCTAAATCATTGTACTGGTCTACATTGAATTCATTTAGTAATTGTCTACTTAATAAACCCTAAATCTGAGTTATGTATTGGTGTCTCTAAATCTAAATAAATGTGACAAAGGTTTTCTTAATGCTCCAGTGATGATTAAAGTGAGATTGAATTCATTAAGATCATAAACTGAAGGTAATTTACTAAAATGTACATTTTAACAGTGTTGAATTTATAAAGTCATGATATAAATTTATATAAACGCTACATATTTGGCCCTGCTAACAGTCCTTGTATTAAAACAAGGACACACACACAGCTCTAGTGACCAGTTTGGCCTGTGGTCTTTTTTAAGCTTCTTTGATAATTACTTTTGCATTTGCCAGACTCATAGATTATCCTCTGACTGAGTTTATATTTCATTACTGTAAATAAACATAGCTGAAACTGAGAGCAGAATAAGGAGAATTGTTTCATATCCAGAATGTCTCGTGGGTCAATAAATCTAATATCTAAATCTCCTCTCCTGGGAATAACAGAGCATTGTTTATTCGACTCTGTGAGGCGCGTACCTTGTTGCCTAAATCATCATCCAGCAGCTCATTACTAACTCTGCAGTGTTTTCCATATATATTTTATAGGCTATACATCACTGCCTTTGTTTCAGACTGTGGAGTAATGCAGAGGGAACCTGCCAGGCAGTTAATGTGATGATTACTTTAGTGATGCAAAGGCTGCAGTTATCTATAAATGGTAATTGCTGTGAAATAGAGGAGATTAATAGACAGCAGTGATATTGACACTGGAAGTACAGAGCAGCACAGAAATTAAGATTTAATAACAGCAGGTTTGTACGGAGGCCAAAAGCAGCGATGTTTGCTCGTTTTTTCAGGTCTGATCTCTGAAGATTAGTAAAATAGTCTTATTAACATGTCAAAACAAACCACTTTTACCACAATTATGACTTAATTATGTCAAAAGTATTGCAGGATAACAAAAACTGGTCATACTGTAGGTGGAGGCCTTTTTATGATGTGTGATCATAACAAAATTATGTTTAATAGAAAGGTTTAAAAGTTAAATATGAGTAATATCTGCGTGGTTTTATGCTTCTTTATAATCACACTCTTGCACAAACCTCCACAGATATATTGTAATGTCAGCTGGTGCACAGATGTCTCCTTTTAAATTTCATCACCTGCAGTTAATGATTCATGATTCCTGCTCGGTTTAACCAACTGTTCAGTACAAAGGCAGTTTAATCAGGAGAGACAAGTGACTGAAGGACGAGGAATTGTTTATCATACAGATGATATTGAGGATTAAGTCTTGTCAAAAGTCGTTGGCGCTTAGACTCGACAGGCAGGGAGATTTGGAAGGCAATGTGGAGGGACAGCAGGCTAAATCCTCTCCCTGTAGAGTCCAGACACTGGTGGTGGTGCCTGATGACTTCTGCTGAGACTGATAAGGCAGATGAGGTTGATGAAGTGATACACTGATTAATCTGTAAAGACTGGGTGGTGATAGGTGCTGGATAAAAGCACCATGAAAGCACTAAAGGCAGACAAGGAGAGACCATATTTAAAACGACAGCCACAAGATGATAGGTTGACAATGAATGAAGGCGTGTCACCGCGTTATTGGTTAGATGTGAACAGCTGATGAATCAATTGGCGTCCACGGGCAATGACTGCTAGGTAATTATGATTGAGCTGTGTGAAGGATCAGAGTGACAGAATATCTGAACTTCTATCCTTGAGCTGGATAAAGCGTTGGAGGCAGGCCGCCGGTCATTCCTATGAAAGCTGCTCAGTGGTGCGTGAAGCCCAAAAAAGTTCTTCCTCTTCAGCATCATTGGACCTAAATTCTGTTAATAATATGAGTCATGTCTCAGGGGTTGTGAAGCTCAGAAAAAGATGTTTCTTTCACAATATAAGACTATGAGAAAAAGTATTTCTGGGACCAATAGCATCAGGTGATAATTACATAGTTTGGCCTCTGTGTAAAATTGGCTTCAAAGCCTAAGGCTGTTCCTGGAGGCTTGTTCCAAACTCTCAGCAGCCAGGTTGGATTGTGGGTAATGTAGGCACCAGGTTTTGACTAAGAACGATGATAGGCGATATTGTCTAAAACTAGTAAAAAGTGTCCATCATGATTCTGACAGTGCTAAAATAGTGGAGTTCTCTTTGAAAGTATGCTCAGACCAAACATGAAACTAATTTTAACTTTGGCTTATGTCCATGAATTTGATGGTTAAAGTGTTTTCTGCAGTGTGTGGTTATTTTCTACAGAAAGACAATGCAGATTAACTGTACCGCTAGCTAACAGGCATTATAGAGTGTGCCTGTGTGTTCGGTCTGAATTTGACTGATTTTAAAACTTCTTTCTTTTATTTTCACAAGTACAAATATTTCAAACTGAAACATTTTCAACTAACGTAGAAGTTGCACAATTCAGTTTATTATGAAACAATCTTACCTCCTTCAGTATTTACTCCACATTCAGTCTGAACAAAGCTTTACTCTTGACTCGACTTGAGCTAAATGGAAAGAATAAGACTGAAAGCTTGTTTTTTGTCTTCTTGTCTTCCGCAGAGAATGAAGGGAAGAAGTAGGACCATGTGACGACGTCTCACATGAGGAACGGCAGATTTATTAGACATCAATTCCATGGTGTTGAATAAGCTTCGCCTCGTTGAGAGGCAGAGACACAAAGAAAAAAAAAACTCTTTCATTTCTTACTAATGACAACCACCTGTTTTATAACACACCACTGAGGAGCGGTCGGGCCAACAGAGGAAACAGACAAACAGATGGAGAGCAGGATCTGGACGTTTTCGACAGAGGGACTATCTGTACAAATCCAGAATTGCAGACTTTTCAAGCTTTCAGTTTTGCAGAGTTTTGACAGAAGCTGGCGGTGCGTATAAAATAATAACATCCCAGGACGCTGCACACACACAGTGGTGGTCAACTTTATAAAAATGCACATTTATCGTAGTGTATTATGATGATGATATGACTGAATGTACTGAAGATGACTTACATATCCCAATAGTGTTGATCGTTTTTTTAAAAACTCCTATTGGGACACAGCATTAGGAAGCTAAAAAGTCTATTATTATCCTTATTATTATCATTATGATTATTGAAGTGGTCCTCCTCCCTCCATAGTGCTGACGCTACATTTGTATTACTAACCTGTACTTGAGCGTAACCATGTTGATTGTATTGTCTTTATGTGAGAGTAAACCTTCACATCAAACCTGCCCAGTGCCATGTAGGAAACCCAGTGGTGTAAATATTCTGTACAGATTCATGGCAGAGCACTAACATGCTTTATCGTAATCTATGTTGATCTCCATCAGCCATGCAGGGGAGCAGCGGGCGGTGAAAAAAAAAAAACAGGAGAAAAACAGAGCCACAGTTTCTTTATCAGATTAATGCAGTTCATGCAGCAGTTTTTGTCCTGGAGGCACATGAAGGTGATGTTTGTGTTTAGGTTGCATACTATATATGATGTGCAGCTTTTGGGAAGAGCTTAATGTCAATGTGCCAGCTACTGAATGTTCGCCCCAGTTTGTGCCTCTGAAGCAGTGTTTTTATATTTGAGACTTTACAGCCACATTAACAGCATGCTCTAGTGGTGGCAGACTGAAATATCCTGACAAATATTGGATAGATTATCAGAAAATGTGATCCTAGAATCCTAATTACTTAGATCTTCGCTTTTTCCAATGATTCAGGAGCAAAAACTAAATTGCCAGGTTTTCAGGCTGGACGATTTTGACTAAAATTGTGTGTTTTTTAGTCAAAATGATTAGCAAACATCTCCAATGTAAAATTGTTTAAATTTGAGGTACAATCTGGGGCTAAAGGTGAGTGAATGCTTATTATGAATGATACCAATGAGTTAATGCTAAACAAATCTGCTTAAATATGAAAGGCATGTGTACCTGTCGTCACAGTACCTCTCTCTGAAGGACAATTCCAGTGTTAAATTGAGTTTTTGCTTATTTTCTAATATCCCATTATTTAACAGTATAACTGTTAGACTAGCAGCATACTCAAAACTAAGTGTAATTTGGTAAAGTTCACTCAGGAAAAATAGTGAGTTTATAACCAAAAAGAAGTTTCATTGTTTGTCCACAGGTGTTCGAGTATATTCACATTTTGTATAAAAGCTTTTGTTTGCAGTGACAGCAGTTTGAGAACCTGCTAAATTCAATTTAGTTCGGAGCATACAATGCTACCAACCAGGAATATTTTTCAATAACTTGAGCTAAACTGACGTAGCTCATTCATTTCCCTTTAATTTCAAACAGCCTAATAACATTTACAAAGACATAAGCAGAAATTCTCTTTGGAAACATAAAGACAGAGTCAGGAGACTCTTTCATCCTGGCTCTCCTGTTTTTCTAGTTTTCTTTTCTGTAATAAAACATGTTTTTTGTGGAAACAGCCAGAACAACTTCCTGTCAGCCAAAAACCCAACTGGGTACATGCTCAAATCAAACCAAAACTGTGAAATAACAACAAAATGTTATTTATGTTGTACACATTAACAGCTCCAAATTGAATCTTATTGGTTGGGATGAAGCCATAACATTACATGTTATTTTAAATAAGCAGAACACAATATTAGAAAATACCATTTGGCATGATAAAAGATGGAAAAACCATCTACAACAATGTAAAGCAGTACAGTGGTATTCAGTACACTGTATCTTACACTGGAATTGTCCTTGAAGTACCAAGCCCACATTGTCACTGTTGGGGGTCGCACCACCATCAGGAGTCCTACAGTCCTTTGCCCCACCGCTGCTCCCATGCCCTCTACAAGCCAACTAGCTCACGGCAGAGCCTCTGATAGACAGAGCGGTTTGGTATTACCAACCAATGGTGCCACATCTCTGACCTCACAAACCCAACACACCAAATTTCACTTCATTTCTGGTGCTGCTCATTGTCTCTATGATCTGAACCACTCACCACAGGACCAGACTCTCTGAAACTGTGGAACTACTGGTTGAGTCATACTGTACTGTGTATCTGATTTTTGAGTTGTGATGTTGGGAAACAATAATGTTTAGAATATGTGCTAAAAAGTAGAAAAAAATGTTGGAACTAAGCTAATTTGGCATTTTTGCACAAATATACTGGCAGGTTGGCAACCTAAATGAAATTTTCCACCCACTCTCCAAGTCATAGTCGCTTCTAATCAATCGGCAACCATGTCAGGTTTATTATAGCTAAGTGTGATATGACATGTCAAAACACTGAAGTGTAAACTAAAGGGTGACATACATCTGCACCCATTGTTTTGCAGGCCTGCACACTGGTGGCGTCTTGACACAGCACTTATGTCATTAGCACCCTGGTTCGGTACATCCTGGCGTTACTTCATGCTCCTGTATGTCTTGAAGCTCTAACATCAGGTGGAACATGTTTTTTCTCGCTTGGATTGTACCTCATTTGTATGTTGTTTTGAACAAAAGCGTCTGCAGAATGAATTAAATGGAGATGTTATGCTACAGTTGTCAGGTGACACAATGACCTGCTATACAGCCAGTACTGCAAAGATCAGCTACAAGTAGACTCACTCAGGCCATTGTCAGTAACTAGAAACAGACCACTGTACACTTGGTACATAATTCATCCAAGCAAGGAAATGCACACAATTATATACTCTTTAAACACAATAATTAATCAGACAAAAATAAGACAGTAATTGTTTTTTATTTTTTATTTATTAGACCGCTGACAGAAAGGAGAAAGTAAAAAAGAGTAATTAGGTTTATCATTTAGGGTTTCCTGCAGATAATCAGTGAGAAAAGCTTTTTTTACAGTCCAGAAAACCTAATTTCACCTTTCATCTGCTGTCTTTAACTAATCAGGGACCCTCATTTGAAGATAAATGATTTTAATTGTACTTTGACAACAATATTAATCAAATTCATCCCCTCGAAAAGGCATAATCAAATCATACGTATCATTAGTGAGGTTGATAAACAAGCAAATATTCACTTCTTGGTAACTGACAAACATTACAGCACAGAGACATTTTAAAAGGAGAAGTGCACTCCTTCTTCTTAAAGGGTAAAGATTTCTCAAACATCACAATTTCATGGCTCATATAAATGTTGATCAGATGAGGGAGAGGAATGTGCACCAAGACTGACCCTAGGAAACGACATCATCAAAATGGAGAAAGTAAGCTCCATGACAGTCTGTTAGCTGATATTGTATGCACAATACAATCCAGTATGGTTGCCAGAGGGTGTTCCACAAACTTTGAGCCTTAATGGTGCGCCCAGGTTCTCTACTGGTTAAAACACATGCCAAATTACTGTGTTTTGAATCCGGCTGCAGACCTTTGTTGCAGGTTATTCCCCCGTCACTCTCTCCTTCCTGTTAGCACTCCACTGTTCCTATGTAAAAGGCAGAAAATGCCCAGAAATATATGAAAATATTTTAACAAACCCAACAACTTTTATCTTTAATGTGGCGTCCACATAATCACAGTCATACCTTAATTATGAGGAAAAAAGTTGACGCCGACCTGCCAGCTGCTATTTCTTGTTGAAAAACATTTCAAAACAGTTGTTAAAGCAAGAATATGGCTGCAAGTATCCAAATAAAATCCAACATCAACACTAATGCAATTGATTCAGCTAATTAAAAAGGTGCTATACATTGTTAAAATAAAAATGGGCGTAATTTGAGTCGTATCTGGTGTGGGTAACTGTACAGGAATGATGAGCGAACAAGAGACCCATAACCTTCATTTGATGTTAACACAGAATAACAATATATTACAATTTAAATAAAAACTCTACAGCAGCACTGTGGAGCCAACATGGCTGACAACAACAACAACAATGGGTGCAATGACCGATCCTGGTCTAGCAGCGGCTCTGCCTCACTCACACAACACCTTACCTGCATAGTATCAGTGATCATTCTACTACTTGAATATAGTGCTATGAACTCTGTTTACAAAATACTGTCATCTTTTGGAAGACACAGTGTTGTCTTATAAAGGCTGCTTGGTATGTTCAGTTCATCCACCCGGTGTATCCAGTTAATAACACACTGAAATCGTATAAACATGAAACCTGCTGTTGCTTTTTTATACTGTATATGCCTTAATTCATATGTTTGGCAATCATGATTAAAGGATGTTTATATATTTTGTTTTCTCTGTGTTATTTCTTTTTTTAAAGTGAACTAACTAAGTGACTAAATAATTGTGACATGTATAATATAAAATCAACATAATATTCAATTATTATTACATTAAGGAGTCCAATTTAGCTGAACGCTTCATCAAGGATTAATCACCAATTTATTAATGATTGATGAGGTTATTCATGAATTATTTGTGGCTCCAAAATTATGTATAGAGGCTAATTATCAGTTAATACTGTGAAATGTCTGAATATGTGCAGTAACGGTTAAAGCTACCAAACAGCAACAGGTTGTTTTCAGTCAGCTGGTTCAGGCGTTACTAATGACACTCATGTAACTGATGTATGTGAGCACTGCTAAGCAACTTAAACTGACTAACACGGGTAAAATATACTGTATAATTGATCATTTACAGGCTAACCTTAACTCCTCCTCTTCCAGGAATGATTAAAGCAAGAAAAACAGGTTTCAATGTTAATTTGGGCTCCTGACTGTTGTTTAAGACACTTGAAAAATTATAAACCTGTCCTTTTAAGAATAAGAACCTCTGCACCTAACGTGAGATTTTATATAAATCAGATTAGACAAACAACTTTGAGTTAGGACCAGATTTTTAAAAAGCCTTTGCTTACATCTCAAGAGATTATCTCTATACAGCGATGCGTGCTTATGGTTTCCCTAAATCCTTTATACACATGATAAGATGCCTATATTTTAAATCAAGCGTCCGTGTTAACGTTAATGGAGTCTTAACATAACCATTTGAAGTGTAGTGAAGAGATGTAAAGCAGGGCTGCCCATTGAGTGCTGCTCTAGTCTAGCAATCAACCCTCTGATCAAACAGATAAAAGATGATAATCGTATTACTGGAACATTCGTAGGTAATGCTCATAGAGTTTGAACTGTTGAATATGCCAGGGGCGATTATAGGATCAGACCTTTAAGGGGGCTCAGCTCCTAATGAGAATTTGACATGTCTCTGATGAACAGTCCTATCATAGCTGTCATATTATATTGTAGATGATTAGATATTTTTGAGAGAGATTGGAAACTGGGCTGAATAAATTTTAATAGTGAGGTTTTGAATATAGTCTCTACCTGTTTTAACAGTGATTCAGTTACTGTATATACATTTACTACATGTTGTAGGTATAATACAGTTGATCAAATTTAGAAACACCCTTATCTCCAAACCATGGCTGTATAAAGAGAGCAGGATACAGTGTCCGAAGTGGGCCCTGTTCATTCTCATGTTTAGTTTAGTTTATTTGGATCCCCATTAGCTGTTACCCAGGCAACAGCTACTCTTCCTGGGGTCCATGTAAGGTGCTTAGTGGTGCATGAAGCCAAAAAAGTCTTCCTCTTCAGCATCATTGGGTCCGTAGGGAAGAGAACATAGAGGGCTACTGTCCAGTTTAGCTGTCCATCTAATTTAAATGAGTAATAATAATAATCTAATAGTGCAGCTCTTCTGGACTTCCGAAGTGTGATTGGGCCAAATGATTTATCGATGTTTCTTTCATGATGTAAATCCTTAAAAAGGGTCTAAAATCACCACTGGAATATGCTGACGATATTAATGTTAATAATCAAAAATTAAAAAAGAGTCAGATGTTTTAACCGATTTTTTAAAAATATAAATTGCTTCTTGAGCCAGGTTAAACCACACCAAAAACAGAAGGAGTTTGGATTGGAACTGAAGGAGACAGTCAAAAAATAAATAAATTGAAATCAAGCAAGAAATGAAAATTCTAAACAGAGAGAGGAAAAGAAAATAAAGGAAGAAAAAAGAAAAGAAAAAAGGAGAAAGGATGAAGAAAGAGTAGTCCTAGTCGCAGTAGTAATGGTAAGTGTGTTGCTGCAGTTCCACCTCTGTCCAGCTGGGGTCGCTCCACCACTGACATTGCTTATATTTAAACTTTTTCTTATATTACAGCACATACTTATCTCTCTATTTACTTGTACTATGATGGATGCTTTTAGACCCAATTCACCCGTGTGCTTTGTGTATTTGATATTGATGTGCACTCAAGGAAAACTGATATAAATCACCTTGAAAGAAATAAAAAGTGGTGGTGCAGTTCCACCTCCGTCCAGCGGGGGTCGCTGTACTCTCAGCGCCTCCGTCATCACTTCCGCCGTTAAAACTAAATGGGTGGCGCCAAAGCTTGACAACAAAGCGGCTGTTTGCTGTCTCTCTTTAACGGACATACTCTCCTTCCTCCTCCTCTCTTTAAACTTAAACCTCTCTTTAAACTAAAACTCTGTCGTCTTTAACTTTTATATCTCCTCATAACCTTTAAATTAAACCTTTCTATCGTCTTTAACTTTAACTGTTACAAATGTCGACATGTCTTCAAAATCAGACCAACTCCTGATCGTTGTTTCCATCCTAGAAGGTAAGAAGATAATATTAATAATAATATAATAATAACATGATTAACAGTAAGAGTTAAGGTTAGCCTGTACACTATATATATTATACAGTATATTTCAGCTGTGTTAGTTAATAAAAGTGCTTCATATTAAATGCTTTTATTAGTAACGTCTGAACCAGCTGACTGATAACTACCTGTTGCTGTTTGCTAGTTTTAACCCTTAAACTGCTAATATTCAGGTTTTAACTCATAATTATTATTCTATATATAATTTAGGAACCACAATTAATTCAAGAATAACCTCATTAGTCATTAATAAATTGTTGATTACTCCAGAGAGAGTGTTTTGGAATAAATATGAGTCAATAACTCAACAGAAATGTGTATCAGCTGCTCAAAAACAGTTTTTATTAAGGTGAAATATTTCTAATTATTGTATATTCTGGGTCATATGTATTTTACCTTTCCTCGTCAGTATAAGTTGCTCTGCAGTGCTCACATATATTAATTACAGGAGTGTTTTTATTAGTAAGGTCTGAACCAGCTGACTGATAACTACCTGTTGCTGTCTGATAGTTTTAACCCTTAAATACTGCTCATATTTTAGTTATATAATTTAACATTACCCCCATACATTATTCTAGTATTAATCCAGTTTTTCGATAAATATGAATCAAAAACTCAACAAGAAATATTGTTTTAAGGTGTATAAATTAGACCGTGAACAACAGGGGAGAACAGGGTTAGTAGTCACACTTTTTACTTTTCTTTAAATTCCTCCTAAACTGGACACTGAATAGATTCACTTTTAATATGTAATGAAAGTCTAAAGTGTCAGGTAGGAATAGAGAGGTCTTACTTTCATTAAGCTGATTCTGTTTAAAAGATATGGACCATCAAGTGTCTTGTGTACTTGTGACAAATATACTGTCCGCATCGTGGGGTTGATAGTCACACACTATGGAGTTAGTTGTCTCTGTGTTATTTTAATGGGGGAAAATATAGACAGTCTTAGAAATGAATTTAAAATGTTGAGTTTTATTGAAATACTACAATAATTGTACATTTAAATTTCTCCCAAAGTGGAGCAATAAAGATACATCTAATCTTATCTCCTGCATCAAGAGAACATAAACAGGATATATAATTTCTATAAGTGCATTTTTTTAATCCTTATATAACAATATTATGAAGTTAAACCTCTCTGACTGCTCTGAGCTTCACATCTGAAGGAGTCTGACTCTTTGTTTGTCTTCCTGACTAAAGTTTCTTCTCATTTTTCTATCTAAAAAGTATGAAATAACTCAATATATCACAACATATATGTATATAAAAACATGTGATAACCAACTCCAACTGGAAGCTAACAGCCACATGAAGTAGTTAAACTATCGCTCTGTCTTCATATGAATTAATGATTGTTTTATTATAAACTAGGGCCGTTTTGAATATCGTGATATGGAATAAGTGTCTTTTCCTGCTTTTAAAGGCTGCATTACAGTAAAAATGTCAATTTCTGTTTTATCTGCCTTTATCCACTTTGTCATTATATCCACATTACTGATGATTATTCATTAAAAAACACCAACAGTCATGCCTACAATATTGTCAAAATATCGATATGGAGGTGTTTGATTCTGCCCATATCGCCCAGCTCTATTATAAACTCATTGTGTAAAAGTCTAGAAGAGAAACACTGAAGAGCTGATATTTACATTTTCACATTAAAAACACTAAACATCCTCTCATCTCAGTGTCAGCTGGTTTACTCCAGAAATTACCTTAAAAGTAACATCTCATCTAAATTCAGAGACATGCATGTTTCAACAGCGCCATCTAGAGACCGACATCTAATGACTGTGACGACCAGCCCCAGTCTCCCTTACATACTGCTCATATTCGGACTCTTAATACATAGTTTTGGAACCACAAATCATTGATGAATAACCTCATCAATCATTAATAAATTGGTGATTAATACTTGATGAAGCTTTCAGAGAGCAGAGAGAGTTTATTCATTAGTCTTTTTAAATACATCAGCTGCACAGAAACACTTTTAGAAAGGTGAAATGTTTCTAATTTTGTGTAATCAAATATCTGGCTAAAAGACAAGTTTTTAAGGTGTGTTTTTCCCTCTAAAATATAAAAGTGGGTTAATTTAGACCCTGAACAGTATGTAAGGGTTAAAGGACACGTTCACAATTTGTCAAGTGTCTTTTAAAACAAGAGTCAGGACCCAAATGAACATTGAAACCTGTTGTAATGATTCCTCCTATTCATACTGATCATTAGAAGTTCCCTTCATAATGTACTTATATTGGAAGTGATGGAGGACTAAATGTCAGGTGTAAAACAGACTAATTTACAGGCTGCTTTTGCTATTTTATGAGAAAACTTGTTGGCAACCCTCCCTCTCCTCTTCTCTCCTCTCTTCCCTCTCCTCTTCTCTCCTCTCTTCCCTCTCCTCTTCTCTCCTCTCCTCCTCTCTTCTCTCCTCTCCTCTCCTCTCTTTCCTCCCCTCTCCTCCTCTCCTCCTCTCCTCTCCTCCCCTCTCCTCCCCTCCCCTCTCCTCTCCTCTCCTCCTCTCCTCTCCTCTCCTCCCCTCTCCTCTCCTCCCCTCTCCTCTCCTCCCCTCCCCTCTCCTCTCCTCTCCTCTCCTCCTCTCCTCTCCTCTCCTCCTCTCCTCTCCTCTCCTCCCCTCTCCTCTCCTCCCCTCTCCTCTCCTCCCCTCCCCTCTCCTCTCCTCTCCTCTCCTCCTCTCCTCTCCTCCTCCTCCCCTCTCCTCTCCTCCCCTCTCCTCTCCTCTCCTCTCCTCTCCTCCCCTCTCCTCTCCTCCCCTCCCCTCTCCTCTCCTCTCCTCTCCTCCCTCTCCTCTCCTCTCCTCCCCTCTCCTCTCCTCCCCTCTCCTCTTCCTCCTCTCCTTCCTCTCCTCTCCCTCTCCTCTCCTCTCGCTCTCCTCCTCTCCTCTCCTCTCCGCCCCTCTCCTCCCCTTTCCCTCTCCTCTCCTCTCCTCTCCTCTCCTCCTCTCCTCTCCTCTCCTCTCCTCCCCTCTCCTCTCCTCCTCTCCTCTTCTCTTCTCTTCTCTTCTCTTCTCTTCTCTTCTCTCCTCTCCTCTCCTCTCCTCTCCTCTCTTCTCTTCTCCCTCACCAGGTCGTCACTTCCCAAAGACTCCTCGGCTGAGTCTGGTGGTGCAGGCGAGCTTCGATGGCGAGCAGACTGGCCACGGACCCGGTGGAGCACAGAGATCAGCCTCAGTTCAGCACGGAGCTGGCCTGGGAGCTCGACCGCAGGACTCTGCACCAACACAGGTCTGCATCTACTTTATCTTCTTATATAATGAGTAAAAGCATCAAATAGTGGGCAGTTATTTCATCTCCTGCATGCTGATTGGCCTCCAGGCTGCAGAGGACTCCCATCAAGCTGCAGTGCTTCGCTGTCGACTCCGTCAGCAACAGGAAGGAGAACGTCGGCTACATCGTCCTCGACCTGAGATCAGTACAAGAGGTCAGACAGGTAACGCTTCGCCTCCTTCTCACTGTGACTAATTACTGTTTCTATTCACAGAGGTCCCAGATTCTGCTCAACAGGTCAGAGTTTGATTGACTGTCTCTCTCTCTCTCTCTCTCTCTCTCTCACTCTCACTCTCTCTCTCTTCTCTCTCTCTGTTTCTCTTTCTCTCTCTCTGTTTCTCTCTCTCTCTCTCTCCATCTCTTTCTCTCTCTCTGTTTCTCTCTCTCTCTCTCCATCTCTTTCTCTCTCTCTCTCTCTATCCGTCTCTCTGTTTCTCGCTCTCTCCCTCCCTCTCCCTCCCTCTCTCTCTCTCTCCGTCTCTCTCTCTCCTCTGGTCTC